>NC_089793.1:6202823-6230323 GCF_040412425.1 Macrobrachium rosenbergii | reverse complement strand
ATCTTAGCGTTACTTACATCCCTCTATCTCACCTTATCATCTTTTATGGCGATTTCCATTCGACTGATCGACTCGGTCGATTTCATTCATTTACCACACGAGGGAGTGATGACGTCCCATTAGAGGATTACGTCATCTGCAACAGAGGCACCAGGCTGATGACAGTTAGCCCTTATGGGAGTCGGTCATAAGGGCAATAATGTTTAACTCTGGTTCGTCGTGGGCGGCCAAAAGACGCGGTTAATGAAATTAACACACATTCGACGAGAGCGGAATCTGGCTTCATTGGTAAGATTCGTGTCGTAAATCACGGTTTCTTTCCGAATGTATCGCCTAACACGGGTTTTGTTTATTGTTATATCTTATAATTGATACGGTTCTTTTTAATGTTATGTCTTATAAATGATACGGTTTTTAGTTTTCTGTAAAAGAAAACTAATGTACCGGCTTTGTCTGTCCGTCAACACTTTATTCTGTCCGTACTTTTTCTGTCAGCCCTCAGATCTTAAATACAACTGAGGCTAGAGGGCTGCAAATTGGTACGTTGATCATCCACCCACCAATCATCAAACATACCAAATTGCAGTCCTCTAACCTCAGTAGTTTTTATTTTATTTAAGATTAAATTTAACCATAATCGTGCATCTGGCAACGATATAGGACGAGCCACCATCGGGCCATGGTTAAAGACTCAAGGGCCACCGGTCATACAGCATTATACCAGGCCACCACCGATAGATCTTTTTTTTCGGTGGCGTGATTTACGCTGTACAGAAAAGTTTCAGTGCGCCGAAGAAGCTTCCGGACGGCGCGTTTTAACTTTTTTTTTTTTGTTATGTCTCATTGCTGGTACAATTTTTTTATTGCGCTATCTTATAATTGATACGGTTTTTTTTTTACTGATATATCTCCACTGATACGGTTTTTTATTCTTAAATTTAATCATTATCCTCAGTGGCGTTCCAATTTTTCTCATTTCAGTTTTGTTCTTCATTTTTTTTCCATGTTGGGAGAGTTGAAGGACATTAAACTGCAGGCGTGAAATTAATGAAAAATAAAATAAAATAATAAATAAAACATCCATTATAAGAAAATACACAAAAAAATTACATAGATATCACTATCCCTGAAGTTGACTTAGAGAACAGGATTACAGCCACGGACACCAGACATTATGTTAGACAACCATGCTTGTCTCTGGCCCATCCCAAATAAATAAAATATCACGACTCAAAAACAGGGAAAATACGTATACACAGTAAATTCTTAAAGCAATACACGGTAAAAGCTGACCACACTGAGCCAAAGAAAAACTCGCTAAAATTTAAGCACGCGGAATAACATGCACTGAGGATTTATTAGTGCCCCAGAAAAAAAACTGGGTTTGCAAAAATACCAATCACATCAATTTCCGGGGTTCAAATCTTAGATCGTATGTCAGCAACGATAATTTGTCATATAAACTGACCATAGATATTGCAGACAATGCATATTATCTTGTATGTCAAAAACAACAATTTATCATATAAATTGACCATACATATTGCAGATAATATATATTATCTTATATCGTACGTCAACAACAACAATTTATCATATAAATTGACCATAGATATTGCAGATAATATATACTATTATCTATCAATGTTATTATCATAACATATAATTCTCTTCGACAAAAAATTAACATACATATACACATGTATGCACGCATGTATATGTATGTGTGTGTGTGTGCATAAATACTTTAATACAGAACCCTCAACCTATCATATAAATTTATCATATAAATTGACCAGAGATATTGCAAACTCTTTATATTATTATTTATCAATGTTATTATCATATAACATATAATTCTCTTCCACAAAAAACAAACATAAATATACACATGTATGTACGCGTGTATATGTATGTATGTGGGTACGAAAATACATCAATACAATGCCTTCAACCGTTCACTGCGCATATATCACTCTTACCGTTGCTTTCCTTTTCGTCCAATTTTTCGTTTGCAATTTTTCAAGCACCCGTTCTGCTTTCGGACAGCTGACGCAAAACAACCGTGCGATTGCACGCAAAATTTCCCAGACTAATGACGAGCGAGAGAATGAAATGAGAAACGGCAAACAAAATTTCAGATCAAGGAATTAAACCCAATTGATGCTAATGTGATTTTTACATTTTTTTTATTAGTCTCTCCGCTTTGTAGAAGGCTATCTGTCAATTTGTGAGAGTTTTGTTCTCATGCTAAATATCTTTATCTTTCATTGAGGACGATAATTTTACAGAAACCATTTCAGTAAAATGTATACTGATTCTAATACAAACGCACACGCACATGCACACACATATATATATCATATATCTACATATATATGTATGTATATATATATATATATATATATATATATATATATATATATATACATATATATATATATATATATATATATATATATATATATATATATATATATTACATACATATATATAATATATATAAATATATACATATATATGTAAATATATGCAATATATATGTGTGTGTATGTGCGTGTGTGTATAAGAAACAGTATACATTTTACTGAAGGGTTTTCAGTATGATTATAGTTCCTAATGAATAACGTTAAATTAAAGAAAAAGAAATTTAGCATGAGAACAAAACTCTCTAAAATATATATACATAAATAAATAAATAAATATATTATATACATATATAGTATATATTATATATATATATTTATATATATATATATATATATATATATATATATATATAGAGAGAGAGAGAGAGAGAGAGAGAGTACGATTGCCTGACGCATTTACGGCACCCAGGTCATCAAAGCATATATATCTCCCGGTCCAACGGGACGATTAATGAAAAAGCAACATTTACCAAGAGTTCCCATTTATCGTCTGTGTTGACTGTACCCAGAAAATATCATCACTATTGTCTGTTCGTGCGTATAAGCCACCCCCTTCCCCTTCCCTCCTTCCCTCCCTCCAAAAAAAAAAAATACATAAATAACGCTTGCCTCTCTACAACCAGAAAGCATTCCTATGTTGACTTTGTTTATTAGGAAAACTGGGCTTCCAAATGGGTTAGATGCAGACTGCTAAGTGCTTACGCGTTCAGGGCTCACCTAGAGTACCCGTCAAAGCGAGGACTCTTATCTGAGATGTTTGGAATTGTTTACCGAAAGCGCGCATGCGCAGGCGCGAGCGTAAGATACCTCCCTGTTAGCAGCGTGGTATGTTTTTCGTCACCTGAGTTTTTTTATGTATTTTTTTTTTTATTAAATTGAAGTGGCCAACACAGACATAACTGGATCCTCTTCAAACCTGTCCTACAAAGAAAAAAAAAAAACTAAAAATCAGTTATTTCAAGAAAGGAATCAATGGGCCACTTTTCTCAAATGATATCATACTTACAAAAGATTCTGGAAATACAGACGACAATAGAGAACTCCGATGCCTAAAGCAACAACTACAGAACGAGCTGAAGTAAGAGGCTTCACAATGGAGCTGAAATGAAGCTATGTTGGAATAAAAATCAGGATTATTAACTATGCAAAGAAGTCTTTGATTCAACACCACCAAGGAGAATACTGTTGACACACAGTGGCTCAAAAACAGTGGCGATATCATTTTCAGGAGGGCCAATAATAGAACCAAACTTGAAAACAATCAGCCCAAAAAAACCTTCAACAACCGAATACCCACAAAACAAATCTTCCAGGAGGATCCAGCATCAATAATCGAAACTAATAATCGCCTGATGAACAAACTCTCCGCAATCCTACGCCTCATCTCAGACAAGTGTTTACTTGAGATAGTCAGTAAACGACCTTCAACAACCGCACAAATCCCACATGGTGTACTACAAATCTTTATACGGAAACAAGGAAACCCATATATATAATGTTGTTTGCACCCAAAATATATATATATATATATATATATATATATATATATATATATATATATATATATATATATATATATATATATATATATATATATATATATATATATATATATATATATATATATATATATATATATATATATATATATATATATATATATATATATATATATATATATATATATATATATATATATATATATATATATATATATATATATATATATATATATATATATATATATATATATATATATATATATATATATATATATATATATATATATATATATATATATATATATATATATATATATATATATATATATATATACCAATCATATATAATAATAATCGCCTGATGAACAGGTAGGAGGCATCTCCGTTTGTACCTATATATAGATACCTGTTCACGCCTCATCCCAGACAAGTGTTTACTCCAGAGATGTCTAAGGGGTGAGGACGTCAAACAAGAACTATGTAATATATTTCAAATCCTATATAGTCATAAATATATATATATGTATACCCCATATATATATATATATATATATATATATATATATATATATATATATATATATATATATATATATATATATATATATACACAGTGAGGAAGGGGCAGCCAGTTGTTATGTTACCTTTGATTTTTAATCGCGATTTTCTTCTCTACGTTTCGTTTTAATGATTCATTGTGTCTACCAGATAATTTCTGAAGTACAAAAATTGGAATGATTTTAGTACACGAAACGAAATACCGCCCAAAAGCACTCTCAACTCTCTCTCTCTCTCTCTCTCTCTCTCTCTCTCTCTCTCTCTCTCTCTCTCTTAGTTCTTTTTCCTATCTATTTCTCCCGTCCGACGCGCGTGGGATTCCGAGAATAAATATTTGCATTTTCCTTTTGTGATGCAAAATACGTGGTTACCTAAAACGCACTTTTTTTTTCAGACTTGCTTCCATGTTCTTGGGCTCTTTTCTCTCTCTCTCTCTCTCTCTCTCTCTCTCTCTCTCTCTCTCTCTCTCTCTCTCTTAAAATTCCTTGACTGGGGAATTATTCTCTAACTTTCTCTTACGAAAATCTTTTTCGATTTTCTTCAGCGGAGATTTACAATTACTCACTTTTTTTTATTTTCTTCTACGGAGATTTACAATTCCTCAGTTTTTTATTTTCTTCAGCGGACAATTACAATTCTGCATCTTTTTTCGATTTTCTTCAACGGACAATTACAATTCCTCATTTTTTTCGATTTTCTTCAACGGACAATTACAATTCCTCCGTTTTTTTATTTTCGTCAACGGAGAATTACAATTCCTCATCTATTTCGATTTTCTTCAGCTGAGAATTACAATTCCTCATCTTTCTTTTTGATCCTCTTCGACGGAGAATTACAATTCCTCTTAAGTTACCTGATCGTGTAAAAAGTACTTTCAGATTAACTGCTTTGTAGGTCAAGGGAAAAAACTGGGGAAAAAAGAGGAACGGGAGAGTTCTGTGAACGTGGGCAGATCTCATACACTTTGCAACCTCTCTCTCTCTCTCTCTCTCTCTCGCTTCCCCAAACAGAAAGTTAAGTATATCTTAGTTTAACCAGACCACTGAGCTGATTAACAGCTCTCCTAGGGCTGGCCCGAAGGATTAGACTTATTCTACGTGGCTAAGAACCAACTGGTTACCTAGCAACGGGACCTACAGCTTATTGTGGAATCCGAACCACATTATAACGAGAAATGAATTTCTATCACCAGAAATAAATTCCTATAATTCTTCATTGGCCGGTCGGAGAGTCGAACGCTGGGCCAACAGCGTGCTAGCCGAGAGCTCTACCCACCCCTCCAGAAAGATGATAACAGCAATTAGAAGAATGGGCGGTGATGGACGGAGAGGGTGAAAATGGGAAATGGGAAGAAGAGAGACAAAATTGGCAAATATATGAATAAGAGAAAGAATAAGAGAAAGAATAAGAGAAGTCAACCGAAAGAAAAAAACAGCCGTCTTGGAATATATTTCTGTAAAAGGAGATGATATATTAATAGTGATAATAATATTCACAGCGCTGGAATATATTTCTGTAAAAGGAGACGATAATAATAGTGATAATAGTATTCACAGTGCTAGAATATATTTCTGTAAAAGGAGACGATATTAATAGTGATAATAATATTCCCAATGCTAGAATATATTTCTGTAAAGGCAGATGATAACAATAGTAATAACAATATTCGCAGTGGTTAAATCAAAGCATTAATTATGCGAATAATAAAACTGACGACGATGTTAATAATGATAACAGGAACAGCTACAAAAGCAACGGAAAAAAACATTAATCGAAAATAAAACTGACGAAATAAAGATCGGTAATCAACAAAATGGCAGAAAACAAGACCACTGACCAAGCTAAGCCTATTTAGCTTGAAAATCATTTTAAAAAGAATATCAACATCACGACAAAGATAAAAAAAAATTGAAGCAATTTAACCAAAAACCGTTGACACGTAGAAACAAACAAATATTTTCTGCAGCGATTCATTATGACGAGGTTTCAAAACTCGTCTAGCGCTGTCGTGAATAAAGGGACCGTAATTGCATTAAAAATGATGAAAAGGGATGAAAAGGCCTGACGAAACATAGTTACGAAGACGAACGACAACGAACGAACCCATTCGTTTCTCTTAGGCCTATCCACGCAGAGATTGCTGCGGCAGACAGCCCTGGGTAGCGGATATCGGAAATAGGCTCAAAACCTTTCGCTTATACTCGTATATAAACAGGCTTTGTGAATGTCATGAGGGATTTACGGTGAAAGGTAAATAAATGGCAAGATGGCAAAGTTATGATCGTCTTTTTAAATTTTTCTTTAATATATTCTTTTTTTAGACGGGCGTTTTCCAGTTCGTTTATTTTAGGGGAGGAGGGGATGGGATGGGAGAGGGAAAGGAGGGGAGGAGGGGATGGGAAGGGATGGAATGGGAGGGGAAGGAGGGGAGAGGGGAGGAGGGAATGGGGAGGGAGGCGGAGGATGGAATGGGATGGGGAGGGGAGAGGCGGAATGGGATGGGAAGGAGGAGGGAGGGAATGGGAGGGGAGGGGAGGAGGAGGAATGGAGAGAGGGGAGGGGGAGGCGGAGGCGGAAGGGATGGAATGGGAGGGGAAATGAGGGGAGGGGAGGGAATGGATGGGAAAGGAGGAGGGGAGGGGGAGGAAGGAGGGAGGAGGAGGGAGGGGGGGAGGAGGGGAGACAGAGAGGGAATTGGAGGGGAAATGAGGGGAAGGGGAGGGAATGGGAGGGGAAAGGAGGGGGAGGGAAGGGGAAGAGGGAATGGAGGGGGGGGGAGAGGGGGAGAGACCTTCCCAATACTATCTCAAAGAGGTTGTTTTCCAAAACCTCTATTTGTGGAAGGAATCTCTTTACTTTGGAAGTGTTTTCCGCCCTTGTGCTTGTGTGTGATTTTTTTTTGGCTGGTGTTCTCCAATAAAGTAGGATACGTACATATATACATACACGCATACACATATATTATGTATACACACATATATATTTATATATATACATCAATACATATATATGTCTGTATATATATAAGCATCTATATATATTTATATACATATATATTGTATATATACACTCTATATGTATGTATGTATATGTAGCCTATATATATACACTATATATATATTCTATGTATATATACACACACATATATATGTATATATATATATATATACATACACCTACAGACAGCACGTGTATATATACTGTATACATGAATCCATGCAACAGCATCTGAGGACACATCCGCGCGCAAATCTAATAACACCTGTCACAGAGATTAACCTGACGACGAAATTTCTGCCGCGGAATATATAACTAGGCGTGGATTTTCGTCAGTTTCCAGGAGGAGGAGGAGGAGGAGAAGGAGAGTCTAGGAGGCTTAGGAGGAGGAGGAGGAGGAGGAGAGTCTAAGAGAGTCTAGGAGGAGGGGAGGAGAGTCGAGCAGGAGGAGGAGGAGAGTCTAGGAGGAAGAGAGTCTAGGAGCAGGAGGAGGAGAGTCTAGGAGGAGGAGAGCCTAGGAGGAGGGGGGAGAGCCTAGGAGGAGGAGGAGAAGAGTCTAGGAGGAGAAGAGCCTAGGAGGAGGGGGAGAGCCTAGGAGGATGAGAGTCTAAGAGGAGAACCTAGGAGGAAAGTCTAGGAAGAGGAGAGCCTAGGAGGAGGAGAGTCTAGGAGGAGGAGGAGAGCCTAGGAGGATGCTATTCTACGAGGAGAGTCTAGGAGGAGAGCCTAGGAGCTTGAAGAACGGAGCTTAGCTGGGTATTAAGCGTGGGAACCACGAGATGAATAATACGGAAATTATTATGCAGTCCTTCAAAGTCAGTCACGGAACAGTGTGGTTAAGTTGCTTACTTGGCCGCCTGGTTAATTTCGATCAAACGGGCCTTGTGCCAGCAGAGTCCTTTGGCCCATGGCGGCTCTGAGGTGTGGTAAGGTGCTAGAGGGAGGAACCATGTGAAATATATAAGAATGTACGATTCTTGAACTGAATGTGATCAAAGTAAAATGAAGAAATGTTTCATGTTCCAAGATAGGCAAAAAGTCTCACCAACCACCAGTAAAAACGATTAGGATGTAACATCAAATATGTCCTTCATCTAAGCAGAATACGAACGAAAGAAGAGATGATAATCATCAGGAAACCTCGATAATAATTTTTAAAAAATGCCAGTGACACATAATTACGATTAGACAATTAGGTTGTGCTGATTAATCATGCCTTTCTTGTTTTGCCTAACAAAATAGGAAATTGGTATTGTTGAACTAATCCGATTAGAATTCAGTTCCTCCATGTTGTGTCTGTTCGATATGTGTGTGTGTGTGTGTGTGTGTGTGTGTGTGTGTCTCCGTTCCCATATGGTATTCAGTACTGGGTTTGAAACCAATCCTGATTTAACATGAGAAATTGTTCATTGAATGCGAACATTATTAGTATTATTATTATTATTATTATTATTATTATTATTATTATTATTATTATTATTATTATTAAGAGCCAAAAGTTCCACGATGGTCTATGGAAATATTTAGTTTGAAACTGATACAATTTCATCAGTTCCATTTCAGACAAAATATCGAACTTATTTTTAATAATTCAAAAGCCAAGACATTCAATGTATTATGTATGCATATTTATCGTAACCAAAGGTCATTACAAATGCCACTTTACTAATGGCTATAATATAGAATTTGAATTATCTATCTATCTAGCAATATAATATATATACACATATATGCATATCTATGTACATACACATATACATACATACATACTTACATACATACATATATACAGTTTTTGCAGTATATATATATATATATATATATATATATATATATATATATATATATATATATATATATATATTTACATACCCATGGTCAATACGTTCATACGCTATCAGAGTGAAACAAATGTATTCATCCACTTTTTACATGACATTACTTACATTCACACTCGTCAAACGCGTAAAACTAAACATAATATTCATACGTAAACCACCAAATCCCAGATTTCATATATAAACCGCCAAATCCCAGATTTAAATTTATATATAAAACCGCTAAATCCCAGATTCATGTATAAACCACCAAATCCCCGGTTTAATGACGCAATCATCCTCTCAAGAATCGAATCTAGTCTGAAGCTCCTTGAATGTTCATCGGAGGAGTTTCAGCCCAGATAGAAGCGAGTCCTTTGAATGCTACCTTGTATGGGTTAATGAACTGGATGGAAATTAGAGCCGTTGATCTTATAGGACTGCTTATCCTCTGTGTTTAGTTTCTAGCTACTGTGCTGTCATTTCGTCATTAAGATTGTTAGTGAGATTCTAAGCCTCTCTCTCTCTCTCTCTCTCTCTCTCTCTCTCTAGCATTACACATTTTTTAACAAAATGCGTAGATGTTTATGCGTACATCTGTGTGTATAACACCCACACACTTACCCCTACACACATATACACATTTATATATATATATATATATATATATATATATATATATATATATATATATATATATATATATATATATATATATATATATATATCATATATACACACATTTTATATACATATATATATATATATATGTACTTATATGTATTATACATACACACATACATACACATATATATATATACAAATAAAAATATATGTGTGTGTGTATACATATGTACATTTATATCCGACATTATAATCCCTTTTTCACGTAATACACGTGAATGCTATAACTGACAATCAAGAAGAAAGAATTGTTCTTTCGTCTCTCAAGCAGGATTTGAAATCGTGTTTTCCGTAGTGGGGTCTATATATATAAGTATACTGTATATGTATATGTATATTTGTATATACATATATATATGTGTATATATATATATATAGTATGTATACATAAATACAGAGAGAGAGAGAGAGAGAGAGAGAGAGAGAGAGAGAGAGAGAGAGAGAAAATAAGCCCAAGCCTTTCCATCCAGCGTCCCGTAGCCCTGAAAAAAAAAATTAAATTCGACGTCTATATCACTGCAAGGGAAATTTACGGGGACAGAAAACTGGCCGAAATGGGACAAGTCGATGGACTGGAAGAAAGAAAAAATAAATTCCGGCGGGGCGGCTCTGATTAAATGGATTGGTGGGCGTGGGCATAAACGTTTCACAAAAAGGGGGAGACGAATTTGTCTGAAAACGTTCTAAGCGTTCTGACAAAGAAATTAGGTTTCGGTGGATGAATGGGGACCCCGTAGGTGGAGAGTGCCGTTAGTGCAACCTCGTGCGGTGCACTGTAGGCGTTACTTACGGTTCTTTGCAGCGTGCCTTCGGCCCCTAGCTGCAACCCCTTTCGTTCCTTTTACCGTACCTCCTTTCATATTCTCTTTCTTCCATCTTACTTTCCTCAACCCTCTCCTAACAAATGATTCATAGTGTAACTGCGAGGTTTTCCTCCTGTTACACCTTTCAAACCTTTCTACTCTTAATTTCCGTTTCAGCGCTGAATGACCTCATAGGCAATTCAGCATAGTGAATTGCTCTGGTTAAAGACAGTTAATAAAGTCAATAGAGAAATCATAAGGTTATTAACTTTATATTTTTGTGCGTAATTTTTTATAAATTTTATTGGTTATGTATGAGATGGTCCAGACGGTCTCAACCCTTAGATAGCAATGCACTATTCCGAAGCTTGTGTGTATATATATATATATATATATATATATATATATATATATATATATATATATATATATATATATTTATATATATATATATATATATATATATATATATATATATATATATATATATATATATATATATATATATATATATACTACACACACATATATATATACAAATATATATATATAAATATATATACACATGTATACTAACAAGCCTAGAATTAAGGAACTGTTCAATATTAAGGCCTTTATATCTTATACAATGGTTATTCGTAACACAGCAATTAAGCAAATAACACAATTATCTCGTAAGACGGATGAAGCATCTTTTAAGCCTAGCTCAAGTTAAGCTTCCACAAAAAAAAAAGAATCTTAAATGCCAAACACTAAAAAGACTTAATAAAACATTCAGAAACATACATTAACTCACACAGCGAATCTAAACAGCAGCACATCTCTCTTACCCTCCAGCATATGAGAGGACATGAGTAAACAAACAATTATTCAACTGCAATATAAACCTCAGCGTATGAAAGCACATATATTGAACGCACGGAGAACGTGTTTGCATTTTCGGAAAGGGGCAAACTCGACGCCCATCTATCGCCTTGTTTATTCCCGTCATTTCGTTTCTGGGGCAGCAAACACGTGCATAAATGTGTTCCTGATTTATGACCCAGGGTATCGGGTCTCTCGTTTGGTATAACATTGGCAGTGAGCCAAAAAAGCAATTACGTTCGTTGCCTTTTCGGGGCATTATCTGGGGAGGGGGGCGGGGTAACCAAACAAAGCCGGGTTTAAAAAACTGGAAAAATGTAAGTGCGCCATAAAATGAAATTCGATGAATTAAGGATTTACAATATAAATAATAAAAAAAACTCGAGATTTGTAAAAACGTGGGGTTTCACGTGCACAATTTACTGAACAATGTAAAACAATATCAGTTGAACAATAACTTCAGCAACAAGTGGTATTTGCTGGTTAAAATTTACCAACGGATCGAAACAACAACAGCGAGCCATGACTTCGGCAAAAACAACAAAACAGCGAACAATGACTTCAGCAGGAACAATAATTTGAATATCCCTAACAAGATTTACCGAACAGTTCAAAACAACAGCAATAAACAGTGACTCCAGCAAAACAACAATTGGAATATAACATACGACAACAATAACTTCAGCAACAACAAAAACAAAAACAACAACATTGTTAAAAGGATAACATACCCAAGTAACCTACAACTCAGCGGTTAAAACCCATTTCTTTTTGTTATCAAGAAACAGATAAAATGCCGGATACAACATCCTCTCTCTCTCTCTCTCTCTCTCTCTCTCTCTCTCTCTCTCTCTCTCTCTCTCTCTCTCTCTCTGGAAGCATGCATTAACCACATCCTTAAATCTGACTCTTCAACAAGAAACAGATAAATGCCGGACACAACAATCTCTCTCTCTCTCTCTCTCTCTCTCTCTCTCTCTCTCTCTCTCTCTCTCTCTCTCTCTCTCCGGGGAAACATGCATTAACCCCATCCTTAAATCTGACTCTTCAACAGATGCACCATTAGAGCAGTCATATAAATTATCGCAAATGTTGACAGCCCTTCCCTAATAGCACCTGTCAGCAGGTACGACAAGAATACCTACTTTTAACATAGCAGAAAGCCTGCAGACAGCCTGTTGCTATCAGGAACTGTTGAGGATTTAACAGCAGCGCATTCACGCGAGCTGCTGTTAGTTCTTCAGAGGGAACTCCCGACAACTGCTAATCATTTTCTTTGGATGGAAATATCAAACAAATGCCTACAAATAATTTGCTTTTAACTGGAACTGCAAACAACTGCCAGTTAATAGTTTCTTATGGGAACTGCAAGTAACTGCAAAGAGATATTGAAGGAGCATATAAAAAAATGTTTTTAATTTCAAGACTGAAAGTTGTCTACACTTCTCTCCAGTAGCCTGAGCACTCATACTAGAATGCTTAGGCAACTATTCAAGATATATAATAAGCTTTAAGCTGACAATCACTAACGCGTTATGTAATGTAATTCATATAGTTCCAAATAATTCATTAAGTTCAAATAATTCCAAAAAAGGTCTTTCAGAAATTCAGTTTGCAATAAGTCTTTCAGAAATCTAATTTTCCGTAATTTTCAGAAATGCAATTTTTGATAAGCTTTTCAGTAAGTTTTTCAGAAATACGGTTTTCAGTAAGCCTTTCTAAAATGCAATTTTCAGTAAGTCTTTCTGAAATACGGCTTTCAGTAAGTCTTTCTGAAATACAGTTTTCAGGAAGTTTTTCAGAAAACCAATTTTCAGTAAGTTTTTCAGAAATACGGTTTTCAGTAAGTCTTTCTGAAATACAGCTTTCAGTAAGTTTTTCAGAAGTACAGTTTACAGTAAGTCTTTCTGAAATACGGTTTTCAGTAAGTCTTCCTGACATACAGTATTAAGTAAGTCTTTTTGAAATAAAGTTTTCAGTAACTTTCAGAGATAAAATTATCAGCAACTTTCAGAAATGCAATTTGCAGTAACTTTCAGGAAATACAATTCCCAAAAAGTTTTTCAAAAATACAATTCCCAATAAGCTTTTCAGAAATACAATTCCCAATAAGTCTTTCAGAAATACAATTTACAATACTTCACTCAGTTCATACAATTATCAATAAGTTACTCTGCTCTTATAGCTTTCAAAATCCATTCATTCCCTCAATAAATACTAAATTGGGTTTTTTCTTTCATTTCAGGTACGTAAATATGATGAATGTGAATCTAAAGAATGTTTGGTCGCTGCTGCCTAATCTTCGATGACCTTTGAAGCTGTAACGCCAGCTGGATAAACTTGTCAGTCAACTGCTGACTCACTGAGTTCGTATTTTCCTCAACCGAGTCTGTTCTAAAGCAATTATGATTTTCAAACAATCATTTTTCGATGATTTTGACAGTTTTGAATGGCGCTTCTCCCGTTCTGATTGTGCAAGGGCATCTCATTTATTTTTTCAGGCGACCACCAGTTTATAATATACACCAATAAATCTTCAGAAGATTTCTAACTGTTTACATACGTAATTTTAAAATTAATTTATTAATTTAAAAATTTTAAAATTTCTAAAATACACCAATAAATCTTCAGTAGGTATCTAAATGTTTACAGACATAATTTTGAAATTAATTTATTAATTTTAAAATTCAAAAAAAACTTTGTACAATACTCCTATAAATCTTCAGAAGATATCTAACTGTTTACATACGTAATTTTAAAATTAATTTATTAATTTTAAAATTCAAAAAATTTATACAATACACCTATAAATCTTCAGAAGATATCTAATTGTTTACATACATAATTCTGAAATTAATTTATTAATTTTAAAATTCAAAAAATGTATCAAATACACCAGTAAATCTTCAGAAGATATCTAACTGTTTACATACATAATTTTGAAATTAATTTATTAATCTTAAAATTCAAAAACATTCTAAAATTCACCAACAAATCTTCAAAAGATTTCTAATTGTTTACATACGTAACTTTAAAATTAATTTATTAATTTTATAATTCAAAAAATTTCTAAAATACACCAATAAATCTTCAAAGGATTTCTAATTGTTTAGATACAGGACTTTAAAATGAATTGATTAATTCTAAAATTCAAAAGATTTCTAACTGTTTACATAATTAATTTTAAAATTAATTTATTATCCTTAAAGTAATTATTTTTTCGTACCGAATTAATTGTTATTCAGTTGCATTAATAATCCACAATAGCAGTGATAATCTTCAATGGCATTTTTTATTATTAAAAACTAGTTTTAGTTTTCTGTAAAAGATACTACTGTGCCGGCTTTGTATGTCCGTCCGCACTTTTTCTGTCCGCCCTCAGATCTTAAAAACTGCTGAGGCTAGAGGGCTACAAATTGGTATGTTGATCATCCACCTTCCAATTATCAAACGTACCAAATTGCAGCCCTCTAGCCTAGATAGTTTTTATTTTTATTTAAGGTTAAATTTAGCCATAATCGTGCTTCTGGCAACGCAACACAACAGGCCACCACGGTCGGCTGAGGGTTTCATGGGCAGCGGGTCATACAGCATTATACCGAGACCACCAAAAGATAAGATCTATTTTCGGTGGCCTTCATTACACGCTGTAGCGGCTGTACAGAAAACTCGATTGCACCGAATAAACTTCTACTCATTTTTTACTTGCTGAATCTCACTCCCATTTCATAAGAAGCTACTTTTCAATCCCACTTACCACTGTCAAGCACACTACGTCATCTTTCAAGCTTATTCATTCTCAAATATTCAAATCACTCTGCCGACAAATCTATCATTTTTTTTTTACCAAAACCAGCGCCCTAAAAAGAGATAAATGATGCTTTGCAAACTCGTAAATCCTTGTTGCTTCGACCTGAGGCATTCGGAAACTCTTCATCCTTATACTTTTCTAAGTTTCTGGGATTCCCAAAATCTGACCCAGTTACAACTACGTGAATGGATGAAAACACTGCTCTCTCTCTCTCTCTCTCTCTCTCTCTCTCTCTCTCTCTCTCTCTCTCTCTCTCTCTCTCTCTCTCTCTAAAGGCCGTTGACACAAGTGATATTAATGGTGAGAATGGTAACAATGTTCAGAGTAGCAACAAGAAACAAGAACAACAACTATAGCGTCAAAGTTGAAGAACAATTGTGGTCTCTGAAGACTAGGAACAATAATCGTATTCTCTAAAGAGGAGCTTAGATAAGGCCATTTCCTTGTGTTTCGATGTTGATATATTGTTAAAAATCAACTTGAAACTGTTTCACGACGTCCACTGTCTTCATTGTCATTCCCTGTGAAAATCACAACAGTACTCGTAAGAGCATAAGCGTTTTAAGCGGGTTTCTGATAATATTTCAGGGCTTAATAAACAAGAAAAGTGTCTTCTTTAGCACTATAATTAAATTTTGAGTAAGTGTAATAATATAGTAAAAAAAAGGTACATAAAAACATTAATTTTACTCATTTTATCCTACTGAAAATATTAAGACCAAAAATCAACTAATATGATTCCTCTTTGACGTACACAATACAGGGTAAAAGAAGACAGTGAAAAATGCAAACAATTCTCCACTGATGACATTGCACAGAAAACAAACAAACAAACGGAGAAAAGGAATGTAAACAATTTTGTCAATTGTTTACACCGCAAAAAAAAAAAGAAAACAAATAACAATTACGCAAACAAACAAAATGGGACTCCCCAACCACAAGAAAACAAAACCCCTAAAATGAACTCTCCCTCAGAAGGGGGAAAGAAAGGACTGTCTCCCTTTTGTCATCTCCTCACATACATTTCCCTCAGGAGGAGGAGGAGGAGGAGGAGCAGTCCTGTCTTCCTCACTGAGGAGACCTCGTCACTCCGCCATATGGGTGTTTAGGTCCCTGAACAAACAAGGGAACGAAAAAATATGTGATGACAGAAATTCTTCTAAGGTGTTGTGGTGTTTTTTCTTGTGAAGTCCGGATGGTGGGCGCAATTAAAGTGATTGAGAGAGAGAGAGAGAGAGAGAGAGAGAGAGAGAGAGAGAGAGAGAGAGAGAGAGAGAGAGAGAGTGAAGATATTCTAACTTATACATCTTTGAGAGAGAGAGAGAGAGAGAGAGAGAGAGAGAGAGAGAGAGAGAGAGAGAGAGAGAGAGAAGATATTCTAACGTACATCTTTGAGAGAGAGAGAGAGAGAAAAAAAATCAAACTTTTGCATTAGAGAGAGACAGACAGACAGACAGACAGAGAATACATTTCATCAAAACATAAGATACACAAGAGAGAGAGAGAGAGAGAGAGAGAGAGAGAGAGAGAGAGAGAGAGAGATAAACTGTAAAATATTTACCTGTTGATACAAGATATCCCAACTTTTACATCTTAGAGAGAGAGAGAGAGAGAGAGAGAGAGAGAGAGAGAGAGAATACATTCCATCAAAACACAACACAACAACACATGCACACAAACAAGCAGAAGCCAGATAAGCAGTGCTGATGCAATCACTCAAACCTCACGGAGAAAATCAGGATGTGTATCCCGAAGGCAGCAAAAAGGATTCTGTCTTCAAAACAGAATCCAATTCTTCTTGGTCAGCAGAATCCTTCTCGTGACTCCTACAAATCCTCAGAAACCAATCAATCAATCATGCGCTTTGCGGAGAAGCCAGAGAACGTATGAGCGTAGCCAGCCATCCAACGCTTTTTCTATCCGATCGGCCGCGTTCAAACGGTATTGTCGGGAGACGGAAAAATGTACCCTCAAAGAATAATAAGTTAATAATGTTTTTTTTTTCTTTTTTAGCTGCAAACGAAGAAATAGAATCGAATCCGGATAAAACAATTGAGCACACTGTACTGATACGACAAAGCGATGTTTTGATATACAGGTATATATGTATATATATATATATATATATATATATAGTATATATATATATATATATATATATATATATATATATATATATATATATATATATATATATATTTTTTTTTTTTTTAATTTCAGTGCCACAAAAAATACTTCATGGCTCTCGAGTTTTCATTTTTTTTTCTTGCTTTGATTTAGTTTTAATTTTATAGAAACCTTTTTATGTTTTTGTTGTTTTTAATGAATGTTACTAATTACAGCACTACATGCAATGACCTTAACGATAGTAAGAGGAACTGTATTGTCCACATCCCATTCTACTTTAAGTTTGATGCTTGGTAGAAGACTATATAGCTTGGTGAAGAACGTAATCAAATCTAAAAATACCGGATTCCTCAGGGAGGCTGTTCCACAGCCCAACGGTGTGAGGAATAAAGGAGGACCTCTGGAACTGAGAAGTCTTTCAGCGAAGCACATTTACCGCATATTGGTGCTGCGGTTCAGCAAATTTGGTCGCTCTCGGCAGGGAAAGGGGACCAGGGATCAATTGTGAATGTGAAAGATCCCTGTTAAAATGCAACTTATGAAAAATTGACAAACAAGAGACCATCCGTCGATGGTCCAAGTCCTAGTAAAAGAAATATAGAAAGGGAAGTAGCAAACTATTACTGAGGAAATAAAGATGAAATCTGTTAAAATACAACTTACGAAAAATTGTCAAACAAGAGACCATAAGTCGATGGTCCAAATCCTAAAAAATGAAATACAGAAAGGGGGAAATAGAAAACTATTATTGAGGAAATAAAGACGAAATCTGTTAAAATACAACTTATAAAAATTTGACAAACAAGAGACCATCCGTCGATGGTCCAAGTCCTAAAAAAAGAAATACAGAAAGGGGGAGATAGAAAACTATTAGTGGGGATATAAAGAAGAACTTTTTTAAATACAACTTATGAAAATTTGACAAACAAGAGACCATAAGTCGATGGTCCCAGTCCTAAAATAAAAGAAATACAGAAAGGGGGAAACAGAAAACTATTAGCGGGGTTATCAAGAAGAATGAAGTGGATTGTAACACGTAGGAGTTCCTTCCTTCCTTTTTCTTCCTCATAATGGTCTGTCAGCGGTTCCTGTAAGGACCCCTAATGGGGCCAATTTCCATCCTAATTTGCTAAAGATGTAGAATCGACGCTTTCATTCTAACGAGGCTCGTAGCTGAGAGAGAGAGAGAGAGAGAGAGAGAGAGAGAGAGAGAGAAAAGTTAAGTATACCTTAGTTTAACCAGACCACTGAGCTGATTAACAGCTCTCCTAGGGCTGGCCCGAAGGATTAGATTTATTTTACGTGGCCAGGAACCAACTGGTTACCTAGTAACGGGACCTACAGTTTATTGTGGAA
Source organism: Macrobrachium rosenbergii (assembly GCF_040412425.1). NCBI lineage: Eukaryota > Metazoa > Arthropoda > Malacostraca > Decapoda > Palaemonidae > Macrobrachium > Macrobrachium rosenbergii. Next base: position 6,211,375 of record NC_089793.1, on the reverse strand, counting down.
TCCGAACCGCATTATAACGAGAAATGAATTTCTGTCACCAGAAATAAATTTCTCTAATTCTTCATTGGCCGGTCGGAGAATCGAACGCGGGCCCAGCAGAGTGCTAGCCGAGAACGATACCAACTCGTCCAATGATGAACGAGAGAGAGAGAGAGAGAGAGAAATTTACACTAACTTGAATGACAAATCTTTAACCGAAGTAGAACACAGCGAAATGGAAATGAACAGCATCTTTAGCTTTCAAAAATTTGGAAAGATTTTCCTTGGGAATTAATGGAATCATTTTGCCTGGAATGTAAAAAAAAAAGTAATTCATTTATTACATTTAGCAATGCAACACAAAAATTACTGTTAGAAAGGTAGATTGTCATTACGGTTATAGATTAACAAAATATACATTCCCATCTCTCTCTCTCTCTCTCTCTCTCTCTCTCTCTCTCTCTCTCTCTCTCTCTAACGGGCGCATGCGCGCGCAAAGCTAAGCTCTGACGTCACCACCAGCTTACTCAATTACTCAAAGTGAAACTATGTTTGCATTTTCAAACTATGAATTATTGATTTCGTCTGTTCTGACTCTGTTTCCATCGTAATATCAACCAATAGGAAGGCTGCGTTCAACCTATCCTGCAGCTGTGATTGTTGTTCTTTGGTTAAAACAAAAGCGTGAAAGATTAAACCAACAAACGGGAAATTTGGTTTAGGCTAAAAGCATTCCGCCAATTCTTTGAAATATTCGTTTTTTCTTTTTTACTTTTTTTTTACTTGCGGTTTAAATTAATTCAGTTGTGTTCAAACCAAAAGTAAATTTGCTCGGTTTAAATATACTAAATTGCATTAAAACCAAAAGTACAATTTGCTCGTTTAAATGCAATAAATTGCATTAAAACCAAAAAAATTGCTCGGTTTAAATGTACTACTGCATTAAAACCAAAAGTACAATTTGCTCCGTTTAAATATACTAAATTGCAGTGAAACCAAAGGTACAATTTGCGCCGTTTAAATATACTAAATTCCTTTAAAGCCAAAAGTACAATTTGCTCTGTTTAAATATACTAATTGCATTAAAAGCAAAAGTAAAATTTGCTCGGTTTAAATACACCAAATTGCATTAAACCTAAAAGTATAATTTGCACGGTTTAAATATACTAAATTGTATTAAAACCAAAAGTAAAATTTGCTCAAAGTTAGAACTGAGTGAAAAAATTATTTGGAACAAATCTTAGTTCCTCTTGCAGTTGAAATAAACCAAGGTTTTTTTTTTTTCAAATAGTAATGGATGAACCCTGATTGCTGTCATATATTGCAAAATCTACAGTTGATCTTTTTTCAAATTTTCCGTCGTTTTTGGCTGAAATATCCTCCTTAGCATATTAAAATAATATAGTATCATACCTTCACTACCTGTTGTTTTATATATATATACATATATATATATATATATATATATATATATATATATATATATATATATATATATATATATAGAAAGTAATTAAAAACGAAGAAATATATATATATATATATATATATATATATATATATATATATATATATATATATATATATATATATATATATATATATATATATATATATATATATATATATATATATATATATATATATATATATATATATATATATATTTACATTTTCATTGTAACTCGACCAAACAATATAATTTCCATATTCTGGTTGTCATACTTACATCATACTTTAATCAGAACTATGATATCACCCGATATTATACCCTCACTCGAGCAGGAATTGAAAAGTTCAATATGACACTTTGAACTGAAATTCTCCCCTTTCTTGACTCGAAAAGCTAAAAGTATCTTATATCTTAGCAACATATCTGTCACTGAATTTACTATTCATGGGAACAAAAGAATGACTCTGGTGTCAATGGAAGGTTTCAATTTAAATACCAGTAAATATATATATAGATATATACAGTATATGTATATATATATATATATATATATATATATATATATATATATATACACTACGATTTTAAATTATATAACAGAGATTATCGAACGATGACATTACTGTCAAAAGTTATGAAGGTCTAAAATTATATAGTGACATAACTGTCACCACCATTGATGCCTCGAATTATATGCCATTTTATACACTTTATGAACCTATATCAGACTCATTATCAAATTTGTCTTTCAAAGAAATAAATGTACAAAATCAATGGCATCAATCACAGGCTCATAAAATACTCACCCATTTATATTGGAACCACATCAGACTCATTCATTAATTTTGTTGATGAAACATAAATGCTTTAAATAACACAAAGACCCACGAGATTCATTAATCCGTTAATGGAAATGTCATCAACATTAATTGCCAGAAGTGATGAATTAACCAGTTGACATCGATGGTTATTAGATTAATACTGACGGGTAGATTCGGGACTGGCTGGGTTCGAATCCCTATCGTGAAACAGGGTTAAGCAAAAAACGTGACACAGGATTAAGTGAAAAATAAATAAATAAATAAATAAATAAATAAAAGGAAATTAAGAGATATAGGAGTATTTTTTCTTAGATGGAACACTAAGTTGCTTTATTGATTGATCAGTTGATTGTGAACGCAGACTGGCATCACAGAAGCTAAGGTCACTGACACTGGAGTACGAAACAGAACTAGACATTGCATCTTAAATAGTAATTCTATTAATTTAGCTTTTCTGATTTAGAAAGACTGCAATATATATATATATATATATATATATATATATATATATATATATATATATACATATATATATATATATATATATATATATATATATATATATCTACATGTATATAATATATACATAAATATAGTTATATATAATATATATATACATATATATGAATTTTTGTCATTTTTACACACGTGATTTTTTCATATTCACAAATAATCACGCACAAATATCATTGATATCGAAATCACTAAACCTTCTGGGCACGAAGTTATTAAATGATATTGGTGGCTTAATATTCGTGAATAACGATATATATATATATATATATATATATATATATATATATATATATATATATATATATATATATGTGTGTGTGTGTGTGTGTGTGTGTGTGTGTGTGTGTGTGTGTATCAGGTATATCTTCATTAATTCCAGATACAGAAGGAATGCTTCCATTAAAAACTTCTGACTTAGATCTTCCTGCAGAAACATAAAACTTCCTCTTACCATGAATGAATAGCTTTGCCCAATAACCAGCAGAGAGAGAGAGAGAGAGAGAGAGAGAGAGAGAGAGAGAGAGAGAGAGAGAGAGAGAATGTTTCCCAGCAGAATCCTAACATAAACTAATCAAGACAAGCAAAAGAAGTTTTGATGAGACAGATGTACAGTATGTATGATTTTGCTTTACGCCGAATGAGGAGGTATTTCTTGATCATTATCAACAGAAGCCCAAGAATATTTTCTGGAGAGTTGCTGATGCAATTCACAAAACTCTGTCCTCTAATAATAATAATAATAATAATAATAATAATAATAATAATAATAATAATGATAATAAACAGTTATATACATGTACATACTGTATATTTAATGATAAAACTGTGCGGTTTCACCTTTAAATATATGTACATATACATAACTTTGGATTTGTTTCTCCATTTTAAGATTCATGCTACTATGAGTATTTGTTTATTAATTAATTAATTAATAATAATAATAATAATAATAATAATAATAATAATAATAATAATAATAATAAACTATCAGACAGCTAGAACTCTGGTTAATGAGCACTAGAACTCAACTCAAGTTTACACTAACTGAAAATCTGAACGTAATTTATTCAGTGGTGGGAATTTTACCTGACCCTCGAAAAAAGGGAGAGATACAGCGACAGAGGTGGCGCTTCTGAACTAACGTTTCTCCATCCCAAGATGGATATATTATTTAAAATTCTGATCGCTTCTTATTCAAGGCTGTCAAAGTTATTTAGATTCAAAGGGGACAGAAATAACAACAGAACTCCACAATATGAAAAGAACTCCGCGTTGTTCAAGAACTTTTGGAGAATATAGGGAATAATAAAAATGAATTTCAGAGTTAAAAACCAACAGCAACTCTCACGAAAATAAATATTTACTATGGCACGAAAATCTTTATCGATTCGAGTGAATGAGAGGTTGAAAGAGTTACATACTACAAACAAACAGACATATACACACACACACACAAACACACAAAGCATGGCTTAAATTTCCATTACGGTTTTCATTCAATAGTTTCTGCTTTTTACAAATTGTTTTCTGTTTTGTTTTTATATATTGGTTTACAGGAATATTTTAGACCCTCTCTCTCTCTCTCTCTCTCTCTCTCTCTCTCTCTCTCTCTCTCTCTCTCTCTCTAATACACATACACATACACACACACACATACACACACAAACAAGCAAAAACACAAAACATGCATCAATCCGCAATTAAGGGTTTTCACTGTCTGCTTTTTAAAAAGAATTTTCTTTTCAGACATATCGTTTTACAGGAATACTTTAGCTTCTCTCTCTCTCTCTCTCTCTCTCTCTCTCTCTCTCTCTCTCTCTCTCTCTCTCTCTCTCTCATTCTCTCTCTCTCTCTCTCATATATATATATATACTCACACACAAACACAAAAACAAAACATGGATCAAATCTGCAATATGGTTTTCCAATTATCACTATCAATTTTTTTAAAAATTGATATCCTTATAAATATCGACTCTCACGAACAGTTTACCTCTCTCTCTCTCTCTCTCTCTCTCTCTCTCTCTCTCTCTCTCTCTCTCTCTCTCAGAGGCAGCCGCATCTAACCCTTAACGAAATTATACAAGTTTCTGGAGTTTCACCTAAGGATAATGAAATTTAATTTAGTAAGTAATGATATCACTAACTCTAGCGAAGGAGCTGACTTCTTAGAGTAATGTGTGTGTATGTATGTATGTATGTATGTATACATATATGTATATTTATTTATACTATACATATATTAATGCATTTATTTAATAAATATACATATATTAATATATATATATAATATATATATATATATATATATATATATATATATACATATACATATATGTGTGATATATATATGTATATGTATATATATATATATATATATATATATATATATATATATATATATATATATATTTATATAAATATTTAAAGATATATGTGTGTGTGTATATATAAGTGTATATATAAGCACCAAATCATTCAAATGCTCTCGAGACAACACAATATATATATATATATATATATATATATATATATATATATATATATATATATATATATATATATATATATATTTATTTATTTATATAAAAATGTTTAAAGATATATGTGTGTGTGTGTATATATGTGTATATATAAGCACCGAATCATTCCGATGCTCTCGAGACAACACAATACCTTAATCCATTCAAGGTGAGATCTTGGCTACCTTTGATGCCTACGGACCAGGAATATATTAGCATACGAACCGAGTGACGTCATGGAGAGCATGTTGCTATCATGTGATGACATTGAATGGTCCAAAATATAAATGATCGTGTTATAAATAGTATCATACCTAAAATAATACAATACAGATAAAAAAAGATATATATGATAAGAACCAAAAGCAGATTAATGTAAATATTTTAGATAAAATAGTGATATGAATAATATAAATGGCATAAATATTTAAAATGAAATAGTTACTTATGCTAGAAGATATCTAAAATAATACAGATAAGAAAGACAGGAATGATAAATACCAAAACCCGAATAATGTATACATTTAAAATAAAATATTCAAATAAATAATATAAATATTAATAAAAAAAAAAAATCACTTATACTAGGAATAATTTTCCTCGTAGATACGAGAGAGAGAGAGAGAGAGAGAGAGAGAGAGAGAGAGAGAGAGAGAGAGAGAGAGAGAGAATGCGCCAGTTGTCACGTAGACAAAGAGGCTGTGGTCTCTGCTGAACGGAAATTATCACGAGTTTTTATTTGAGAATTTTATTGTTCTCATTAATAGCAATTTTGTTGTTGATGTTGTTCAGCTGTCTCTTCTGTCTTTCACACATACACACACTCACATACACATACACACAACACACACACATACACACACACTCACACACACATACACACACATATATATATATATATATATATATATATATATATATATATATATATGTGTGTGTACTATATATGTATATACATATACATATGCTATATATATATATATGTATGTGTGTGTGCACATATCTGCCCTTGTATTATGTGCACGTGTTCGTTCATTACATAATTTTTGTGGAATCTGTGTGAATTTTATCAGCTTTTTATTAGCAATGCCAAATGACTCGTGATGAAGTCAAACTACGTAACTATATATATATATATATATATATATATATATATATATATATATATATATATATATATATATATATATATATATATATATATATACAGTATATATATATATATATATATATATATATATATATATATATATATATATATATATAAACATTAAGCTATAAACGTCCTTTAATATATCAATTCCTCTACCTCAGGAAATAATATATTTTCATATATGTTACCCGAAGGAATTTTCTAGTTGATAATCAGTTTCGTCATCGTCGTGGGCTCCGAACCAAGGAAGACAAGAACTCAGGACTACAGTGACGCGATTTTAACCACACGGCCTCACTTGTGGGATTAAACTCCTTGTCACTGTAGTCTGGAGTTCTCGTCTTCCGTGGTTCAGCCCACGAGAACATTATCAACTTAATATCAACTAGAAAATCTCTTCTGCACATAACATGAAAAAAATATATTACTTTCGAGGTGTGAAAAAATTCATTTATATATATATATATATATATATATATATATATATATATATATATATATATATATATATATATATATATGTATATATATACTCACACACGAACGTATGCACAATCTAATACATAAATTTCAAACGAAGACTGACAATCCTGTATCACAATCCAACTCATCATTTTGCGCGTTTGATTAAAACTCATTTGAAACTGACGCAACAATATTCCGATGCGAGACATTTCTCAAATCACACGTCAATTTTTGATTGTCGAGCGTGATAACGGTAAAATGGTCATGTGATAAATATGTCAACACCAAACTCATGCTTTTGATGAAAACATGAATCCCTTTATTGAGTACTCTGTAATGGGCTGATAGATAGATATATAGATATATAGATAGATAGATAGATAGATAGGTCTTATCACATATAGTATATAAAGGGAGGGTTGAAGTCAGGAGGGCATCCGTACGTAAAACATCTGCCAAAATAAATTATGAAATGAGCCTTGCAGGGTTCATCTAAAACTGCGACCCCGATTAGTGACTAGGCCGAGAAGAAGAAAAAGGAGGAGTGTAATACTGTATATAAACATACGAAAACGGATGCGCATGCACACAAACATACACACACACACACACACACACATATCTATCTATATATATATATATATATATATATATATATATATATATATATATATATATATATATATATAATAATATACAATATATATATATATATATAAATAATTCACGTCTAGACTCACTCTCATCAGGATCGAAACCAAGACCTGAGTTCAGATCACTGATGTGAGCCAGAAATTTATATATATATATATATATATATATATATATATATATATATATATATATATATATATATATATATATATATATATATATATATATATATAGAAAGGCATTTCTCCTTACCTTTACAAAGGATTTATACAAAAGGGATTATATATATATATATATATATATATATATATATATATATATACATACACCTACCTCTCTCTCTTTCAGTCATAGTGACCATGAATACTGATATTAATATGCCCCTGCGATGCCAAAGCCCCACGAGATTTTATGACGCCGTACTAAGAGCGCAAGCAGAGTGTAAACAAAGTCGATATGCCGTTATTGGGAGTCGTGCAAAGCCCGATCAATACATTCCTGAAGAAGGCGAAGCAGCAGAAGCCTCTCGGCCCCAGAGATGGAGGTGGAGTCTCGCATCCTGGTTTAAAGGAAGCTTCTCATAACGACGACCAGTAAGGCCTCAGATTAATATACATAAGCCCGAGGAGAAATATACGTAAGCCCGTAGATAAATCAACAAAAGCCCGCAGATAAATCAACAAAAGCCCGCAGATAAATATATGTAAGCCCGTAGGTAAATATACAAAAGCCCGCAGGTAAATATACATAAGTCCGAGGAGAACTATACATAAGCCCGCAGATAAATATACAAGCCGCAGGCAAATATACAAAGCTCATAATAAACATACAAAAACCTGCATATAAATATACCAAGCACAGAGTAAGATAAAAAACCTATAAATATGCAAAAGCCCATGATAAATAATAAGGCCACATATATATATACGCTTAAATATACGTAAGACCGAGATAAAAAAAACAAAAATATACAATACCCTATGTAAATA
>NC_089793.1:6180323-6197823 GCF_040412425.1 Macrobrachium rosenbergii | reverse complement strand
CAACGACGTACAGTGACTTTTGACCACCGAGCCATCAAGAGGGGTATAAGTTGAAATCGACTCTGCTGTACACAATATACACACACACAATATAATATATATATATATATATATATATATATATATATATATATATATATATATATGTATTGACTTTGATGGAAAAAAAATATCAGAGGAAGAGGAAAAGCTTCCGATATCGCTCCAGTAACAATGCATTACTTGATCTTCTTATGTCCTACTTTCCCCCAACCGGCCCACTACCCCACCCGCCCCCAAAAAAAAAAAATTCACATCAAATAACATTTCCTTTTCCATCAGCTTCTGAGATACCACGACATGAGCGAGACGAAAATAATAACTGACAGGAATTAAGTGGAAATACGAAGAGAATATTTTTCAGATACGCAGCGACTTCTAGGATTCCGTTATCGACGGAAATCAATTTCATAAAGCCGTATTACGCAAAATCTAAGAATCCGGCGCCGTTAATACTCAGTTTTTTTTTTTTATATAAATTTTGTCCTCTTTTTCTCAGTATATTCGATGCCGGGATTTGGACTGTAAAATCAATTTGGGTACTCCGCTTTCGGAGAGCGACGTGGAGACGGTATCGAATACACCAGGAATATGAAATGGGGAGAGAGAGAGAGAGAGAGAGAGAGAGAGAGAGAGAGAGAGAGACATAGTTGCATTATTTTCGTGAACAAATAAGATTCTAATATTATAAATCTACTAACATAAAGTGACATTAAGAGAGAGAGAGAGAGAGAGAGAGAGAGAGAGAGAGAGGGGGGGGCGGGAGGAAAAGTGTCGTGTTATTTTCGTGTACAAATAATATTCTAAACATTATAATCCTATCTACATAAAGTGAATTTACCAACATATAAAAGTACAATCTTCTAGATAATCAACAAAGCAATTAACGAAAAGGTTCGAATTCAGGCAGCGGAATGCTGGGAATAATTTCATAACCCTGGCCACACTGAATACTACTATAATGAAAGCAAAATCACTCTTATTAAAACGAAGAAAAGTACGGTAAAAAATACAAGATATGAAAAAGAACAGCAATAAACTTCACATTAAAAAATCACGAGAAAAGAATCACGATAAATACGCAGGTCAACATCAAATGTGTTTGTGATCTCGATATGACAGCATAAATAATGCCTCGCAGCTGAAGAGGATATACGCAAGCGAAATTCACCTTTACACAACGATGCCAGAAGGTCGATTTTTTTTTTTTTAAAGAATCAGAGTCGAGAGTTCTCTTCTCTCAGGCAGAACAGAAAAGTGGCTTTCAATTTGCCTGCATGATTCCTGCAGGAAAATACAGAGTCGTTACGTCGCTTGCATAATGGTGTCCCTTCCGTATCCTTCAAGTCCCAAGCTACCATCTGATATACAGCGTAGGACGAGTTGTAATGGCAAGGTAAGCTCGACAGACACTAACAATTTGACAGAAAGTGATGTCCTTTCATAGTCATCTAAGAGTGGCAGTGTACCCTCGTATCAACTTTGAAATATTTCTGAGAGTGTAAGATGAGTTTCGATGACTAGGTAAGCGTGACAGACAGACAGACAGACGGACAGAGAAAAACTATAGGGGCTCCAGACCTTGACCTGCTATTTTTCCCCTTTTCAGCCAATTAATTAAGCGACCATATCCCTACCCAGCACAAAGCATTCGTGCTGAAGAGTCTGTCTGTTGATGGCAAAGGAAAATCACCCTTATATACCTCGATCAGATGGGTGGAAGTTGCATCTCTCGCGTCTTTCAAGTCAAGAGTCACTGAATTTCCTATATATAAAAGAATCCGGGTCACAATTCACAAAAAATACAGCAACTAAAATAGTTTCATGAAAAAAACAGGATATGTGTATGTGGTCGTCTTTTTGAGAGAGAGAGAGAGAGAGAGAGAGAGAGAGAGAGAGAGAGAGAGATGGTCAGTGACATCATAATATATACAACATTAAAATCAGATTTCATGAAGAAAACAGGATATGTATATGTGGTTATATTTGAGAGAGAGAGAGAGAGAGAGAGAGAGAGAGAGAGAGAGAGAGAGAGAGAGAGAGAGAGAGAGAGAGATGGTCAGTGACATACCTGTTTTCTGTAATTACCTCCGTCAGCAGATTTCTTCCCTTCGAGATAGTTCCCAGTCGGCCACTAAAGTTCCCAGGGAAAAAATTATATTTTCCACTCTATTTCTCTCCCATTTATTGGAAATGACTTTTCAGGGGAAAATTATCAGTTAATCTTCACTACCTGGGAAAAAATGATCAGTTAATCTTTATCAGGGAAAAAATGAGCAGTTAATCTTTATCAGGGAAAAAATGATCAGTTAACCTTTATCAGGAAAAAAATGATTAGTTAATCTTTATCAGGGAAAAATTATTAGTTAATGTTTATCAGGAAAAAATGATCAGTTAATCTTTATCAGGGGAAAATGATCAGTTAATCTTTATCAGGGGAAAAAATGATCAGTTAATCTTTATCAGGGAAAAAATGATCACTTCATCTTTACCAGGGAAAAAATGATAAGTTAATCTTTATCAGGGGAAAAAAATGATCAGTTAATCTTTACCAGGGGAAAAAATGATCAGTTAATCTTAACCAAGGAAAAAATGATAAGTTATTCTTCATCAGGGGAAAAAATGATCATTTAATCTTTATCGGGGAAAAAATTATCAGTTAATCTTTATCAGGGGAAAAAATGGTGGCTAAAATAATTAATTTTTTCAGGTATGACATTTTGATTACTTTTTGTCAGTCCGTTTGTTCGGTTCAGATTAGAGTACTGAGCTTTTGAACGTTTACAGATTTTTACATATTTTTTTTTTTTATTTTGATCGCGTTGCGAAATATTTACACATTGCAATAATCTTGCATATTGCAACAACGTTTTGCTTTGCAACATTATTGTGCGTTGCAAACATTTTCCGAGACGCGACTAGTTTGCGTATTGCAAAAGTTATGAGCATTGCAAGATGCAACATTATTGCACTTTGCAAAAAATGTGTTAGATGCAACAATTTTGCGTTGTTGAGCCTGAAATGTTCGACCAGTTCTTTTTTTAACATTGGATTATTAAATTTTACAATCTTCCCTGCCCCCTTCCCTACGCCTCATATACAACTTCCAAACCGTTTTAGTAATCGCGACCGAGTCTACTGACTTAAATAACCAGGAATACATAAATAGGGGGCAGTGCGGTCAGTGCACCTCGTGCGGTGCACTATAGGCATTCCTTAAGGTTCTTTCAGCGTGCCTTTGGCCCCTAGCTGCAACCCCTTTCATTCCTTTTACTGTACCTCCTTTCATATTCTCATTCTTCCATCTTACTCTCCACCTTCTCCTAACAATTGATTCATAGTGCAACTGCGAGGTTTTCCTCCTGTTACACCTTTCAAACTTTTTCACTGTCAATTTGCCTTTCAGCGCTGAATGACCTCATAGGTCCCAGTGCCTGGCCTTTAGCCAAATATCCTATATTCAATTCAATACATAAAAGAAAATTACATCGTCATCTGACAACTTCATTTCACGCTTCCTCGCGGCCTCCGGTTTTAATATGGCGACTTATCCAATAACCTTTTTAATATCCCGACTCACGACGTGATAAAATGGCCGAATCCCGAAGAGTGACGATATAGGAATGGGTTCTTCATATTTCGCTGTCATGGGGATATTATGTAAATCGTGAGAGAAGATAAATTGCGAAGTTCCTTTAGAAGGAACGCAGGATGGAAATCTTTGCCTTTTTTATTATTATTATTATTATTATTATTATTATTATTATTATTATTATTTTATTATTCTTATTATTATTTTTCATTTTCGTTTCACCCTTCTGGTTTGATTTTCTGGTCGTCTTTCTCTCTCTCTCTCTCTCTCTCTCTCTCTCTCTCTCTCTCTCTCTCTCTCTCTCTCTCTCTCTCTCTCAAAAGACATAACATTATTTATATCTCGTTTTTCATGAAACTTGGTTGTATATTTTGTGAACTGTAACCCGAACCGTTCACATTGTACTCATTATTCACGTCATGCATTATTATTATTATTATTATTATTATTATTATTATTATTATTATTATTATTATTATTATTCAAAGTAATCAGCTGGCTTTGCAAACATATAATGAAGAGAATGTCCTTAACGATTAAGTTAAAGTTAAAGTCCTATTTGGCCTCTGTAGGCTCATAGGGCAGGCGCTGATCTTCTGTTTCTTAGGCCGACAGCCAGTGGGGAGACAGGTCAAAAGAGAAAAACATTAAAATAGAAAACTGAATAATGTGTTAAATTCGTGAAATACTGTCAAACAAAAAGAAATCAAATAACAATCCATATATTAATAATAATTAATACAAACTACTGCAATTCGATGCCTAATTCAATGCGAAAAAAAAGTAAAAAATGCGCCGAAGTTTCTTCGGCGCATTCGAGTTTTCTGTACAGTCGCCACAGCGTATAATCAAGGCCACCGAAAATAGATATATCTTTCGGTGGTCTCGGTATAATGCTTTATGAGCCGCGGTCCATGAAACTTTAATCACGGCCCGGTGGTGGCCTATCTTATATCGTTGTCAGAAGTACGATTTTGGCTAACTTTAACCCTAAATAAAATAAAAACTACTGAGGCCAGAGGGCTGCAATTTGGTATGTTTGATGACTGGAGGGTGGATGATCAACATACCAATTTGCAGCTCACTAGCCCCAGTAGGTTTTTTAAGATCTGAGGACGGACAGAAAAAAGTGCTGTCGGACAGACAAAGCCGGCGCAATAATCTTCTTTTACAGAAAACTAAAAAAAAAAAAAAATGAAAAGTATTAAAAGCAAAATGAAAGATAAATAAGGACACACAAATTTTAAATTAACAAAATGCAAGTTTCATTCCTGCATGTCAGGGAGGGCGCCCTGCCAAGTCAATTTCGTCAGTCTATTTTCACGCATGATATAGGATTCGGGCGTCGGAAACAGCATTCAATAACTTTGCCCCGAGGTGAAGATCATATTGCATTTTCCCAATACCCATTTTAACGCTCTCATATTTATTTATTTATTTTTTTCAGTACACTCAAAAACAAATGAAAACGAGTACGTGATATCAAAAACCAACTGGTGTTTTTTTACAATGATTTTTCCCGCGTTTTTCCTCGTTTAGTGTCGTTATCTTTGCCGTATATTCTCTTTCTTCTTTTCGATGTTTTTCTCTTAATATTTTAATAACAGATCAAAAGAAATAAACACGAATAAATATAGAAATAACTCGTGGTTACATTATTTCTGTATCTCCAATATCCAAATCAACAATAATTTTCTTAGTTTATTATGAAAATAGAGCAAAACAATACTGTATAAATTTGTGTAATGGAAGAAGCAGTCATATTTAGCATGTGGGTCTGCCCAATCCATTTCTATTTTACTGTACCTCAATTTCCTTGTAACATTTAATACAGCTGCATGGGACACTGTCGGCAACTTTGAAGTTTTTTTGAATGGTACACTGTCGGCAAGTTTGAAGTTTTTTTGAATGGTACACTGTCGGCAACTTTGAAGTTTTTTTTGAACGACATCCGGCTTATAGGTGCGTTGCTTTCTGTCATTTCATCAATTATCTTTGGTCACTTTCCACTTTGCTGTCCAACTTTTTAATATTTGTTTGTTAAATTTTCATGTCTCATTTCAGGAAGGACCTTGTGACGGTGTAATAATAATAATAATAATAATAATAATAATAATAATAATAATAATAATAATAATAGTAATAATGACGTTTCTCCTTATCCCAGATTGTGTACTGTGCACCGGTCAATCTTTAGCAGATGGCCTTGAATAAAGAGACTTATAAGTAGAACTCAAAAGACCTTGTATAAAATCAATTCTACTGATACTGCAATTCTTTTTAATAATAATAATAATAATAATAATAATAATAATAATAATAATAATAATAATAATAATAATAATAATAGTAGTAGAATGAATCTTAAAATAGAGAAACAAATTCAGTTATGCAACCGAAAAAATATTTCAGGTTTAAATATATTTGAACAGTTACATTACTGTGGATTTGTTTCTCCTATGATAATAATAATAATGTATAATAATAATAATAATAATAATAATAATAATAATAATAATAATAATAATAATAATAATAACAAGACTTCTTATTATGATCCAACTTTCCCTCAGTGAGACCAAAGCTAACTCTAGTCTGTCCCAGTTCAGCTAAGCTAAGCTAACCTCAGCTAAATCAAGCTCAGTTCAGCTATCCTAAACTAAGCTCAGCTCGGCTAAACCAAGCTCAGCTCTATAAATCAAGCTCAGCTCAGCTATTCTAAACCAAGCTAAGCTCAGCTAAACCAAGCTCAGCTCAGCTCTTCTAAACCAAGCTAAGCTCAGCTAAACCAAGCTCAGCTCAGCTATCCTAAACCAAGCTAAGCTCAGCTAAACCAAGCTCAGCTCAGCCCTTCTAAACTAAGCTCAGCTCAGCTATGGAATACCACACCACTTTGATAAATGCTGCGTCAGGCCTGGTAGCGTTAACGAAGGAGGTCAAAGGATGAAAAAGGGCATTATCTTCTCATAAATCAGTGCCATTCTCTGATGCCATTTGTAACGTCCGCAGCGAACTTGAAAGGAGAGTTATTCACCCGTGTCTCTGCGTCTGCCTGTGTGAACGAGATCGTTCAAAAACGAGTAAAAAATGCGCCGAAGTTTCTTCGGCGCAATCGAGTTATCTGTACAGCCGCTACAGCTTATAATCAATGCCACCGAAAATAGGCCTATCTTTCGGTGGCATGAACCGCGGCCCATGAAACTTCAACCACGGCCCCGTGGTGGCCTGGCCTATATCGTTGCCAGAAGCACGATTATGGCTAACTTTAATCTTAAATAAAGTAAAAAAAAACTACTGAGGCTAGAGGGCTGAAATTTCGTATGTTTGATGATTGGAGGGTGGATGATCAACATACCAATTTGCCGCCCTCAGCCTCAGTAGCTTTTAATATCTGAGGTCGGACAGGAAAAGTGCGGACAGAATAAAGTGCAGTATGACAGACAAAGCCGGCACAAAAGTTTTCTTTTACAGAAAACTAAAAACGGTTTTGATGGATTTCATTGTCAAGTTTTTTGGCGATGGGCCGTGGCCAAAGAAGGAATTGTCTTACTGAGAGATGGATATTTATACATTAGCCCGTTGTCTTCATGTCTGTCTGTCTGTCTGTGTGAAGCAGATCGTGAAAAAATGTTATTGATGGATTTGAATGTCAAATTTTGTGGAGAAGGTCCTTGGGCCAAGAATGGATTTGTCATACTATGAGATGGATCTAATATGGTGAAATCATTCACGAAACTATTGTACGTCTCAGACAGGATAATATCGCAACGTTTTCTGTCGGTTGCGAGTGTAGTTTTCATCATTAGGTTTCTATTGGGATTAAAAAAAAAAAAATATATATATATATATATATATATATATATATATATATATATATATATATATATATATATATATATATATATAATGAAATTGTGCCTGTACTGTACTCACAGCAGGTACACTTTCAAAATATTTTTTACTTGAGAGGCGCTGTATTTACAGTGTAGGTACACTTTCATAATATTTTTTGGTTTATCCTAACAGAAACCTTTTATAAAAATGGATCTTCAGTAAAGGGACCAGACTTTTCCTGATATAACAGATCTATTACGCTTAATTATTTATTTCTTTTGTAATGGCAGAGTTTTTCCGATTTTTAACAAAATAGATCCCACGAAGGTTTCTGTACTCCGTCAGAACTTGAAACAAAGAGGTAATGAAATATTTCCTTAATGGTTGCTGCAGTGGGACAAATCTGGAAATTATATTTTTGTAAGAAAACAAAATAAATACTGAGAAAACGACGTAGATAACCAGGAAGCACAGTATTACTTCACTTTAAGACCACAACTGGATATTGGAGTTTTTTTTCTGTGTATGGAAGTCTCCATAATGAAGCAATAGAATATCATACTAAGGTCTATCGCAAATTTACTATTACCGAGATTTTCACCGTCTTCTGTTTATGTTTTAACATTCATTCCCACGGAACTTGGTACTAAACGTGGGAATGGGAATGGATTAATACTATAGAATTTAGGCCAAAGGCCAAGCACTGAGACCTATGAGGTCATTCAGCGCTGAAACGGAAATTGAGAGTTAAAGGTTTGAAAGGTGTAACAGGAGGAAAACCTCGCAGTTGCACTATGAATCAATTGTTAGGAGAGAATGGAAAGTAAGATGGAAGGAAGAGAATACGAAAGGAGGTAAAGTAAAAAGAACGAAGGGGATTGCAACTAGGGGACGAGGGCACGCTACAAAGAACCTTTAGTAATGCCTACAGTGCCCCGCATGAGGTGCACTGACGGCATTACCCGCCTACGGGGCTGGCGAGAAATGAAGCACTGAAAATACTCCATTTAGTAAAGTGATCCTTCATATTACCACTTCACCCCCGCAGGGGATAGTGCCATCACTACACCTCACGCGGTGCACTGTAAGCATTGTTTAAAGTTCTTCACCGCGTCCCTTTGGCCCCTAGCTGCATCCCGTTTCATTACTTTTACTGTACCTCCGTTCGTATTCTCTTTCTTCCATCCTACTTTCCCCCTCTCCTAATAATTGCCTCATAGTGCAACTGCGAGGTTTTCCCCCTACTTATGCCCTTAAAAGCTTTTTGCTATCAATTTCCCTTTCAGCGCTGAATGACCTCATAGGTCCAAGCGCTTGGCCTTTGGCCCAAATTTATATATTCCACTCCATGCTTCATCACTCCATTCAATGCAAGCAACAGTCGCAGCGGAAATGTGATGGGCGCCAGCCGGTTGACCTTTTAAAGAATCTCACGGTATCATATCGCACGATTTCCGTTATAGTCTCCGTAACTAAGTGACTA
The DNA here is from genome assembly GCF_040412425.1 of Macrobrachium rosenbergii. Lineage (NCBI taxonomy): Eukaryota > Metazoa > Arthropoda > Malacostraca > Decapoda > Palaemonidae > Macrobrachium > Macrobrachium rosenbergii. Next base: position 6,188,875 of record NC_089793.1, on the reverse strand, counting down.
AACCCGGGTTTTAGCAAAAAAAAAAAAGTCATGAAATTTCCTTGGAATGTTTTTTTTCTATTCTTCTTCAGAAGGAAAATAAAAACACCGAGACCAAGATTCAAACGATTATGCGTGGTATCTTGACAGAAATACTTCACTATATTCTCAGGAAATCGGTTATCAACTCCTTGGACGATTCACTTGGAAATTAGGCGTAAAATACATATAAATGGTGTAAGAAAACTTAGGAAGGAACATGGAAGTTTAGAAAAAAATGTATTGTTTAGTAGTCTCTGAACTGAATGCGATTAAAGACCTGTTTACCCAAATCATACAATTTCAGTTGCTGGTGATATTATATATCAACATCAGATATAATGACAGTTCCATTTAATGCAAGCAATTTTAGCACCGCACAATAAAGAAACTAGTCAGGAATAATAATAATAATAATAATAATAATAATAATAATAATAATAATAATAATGATGTTCAAAAATATGCAACATACGGGTACACATAACACAGAATGCTTGTAATATATTTATTTGTATTAACAAAAAGAAACTCACAAGATTTTCGGAAATTCCTGTTTCCCGTTTCACAGAGAATGAAATAAGGAAAGAGAAGTTCGAAGGAAAAGCTTAAGATTTTATTATAACTTTTTATTTTTATGAATCTCAAACATTATTACTTTTTAAAGGATCTTTTCATCTAGCAACAACAAAAATCATATCAGTTATTTATTACTGTTAAAATTATTCCAGTCTGGTTGTTAGTTACCGAAGATAAGTTCCTCTCTCTCTCTCTCTCTCTCTCTCTCTCTCTCCTCTCTCTCTCTCTCTCTCTCACTGTATTATATACATATACATATATATACATTTATATATATATACAGATATATATATATATATATATATATATATATATATATATATATATATATATATGTTTATATATCTACATATACATACACACGTACATACATACATACATTCCCTCCCATTGACAACAGACACCCTGGATCCCACCCTCCATCGTACGTTACCTGTCTGGGACACAAAAGACCCAAACCTATCTGCTGAGGGGTCTCTTCGTCGCCGCCGCCCCCCCCTAAAAATATCCCTTAAACAAACGACTTCCGGCCGAGATTTATCAGTGAGCGATATCCCACTCGGCCTCGGAGACAAATGGCAGCTCTTCGGACATGTCTGATACAAAGGATGTTGATTCTGGCCTCTTTATGGTAACTGCTTATCGAGGGTGGGGTCAGAGGGTGATGGAAGGAAGGGAGAGAGAGAGAGAGAGAGAAGAGAGAGAAGAGAAGAAGATAAATGAAAAGGAGTTAAAATACTTTAGTGGAAGACTTAAAACTGGGGAAGACAGAAAGAGAGAGAGAGAGAGGATGGAATGGAAGGGTAAAAATAGTAGGTGATGGGGCCATAAATTGCGAAAAAGGGAAGGGGCGGTGAGAGAGAGAGAGAGAGAGAGTCGATTGGAAGGGGTACAGATACTTGGTGGGGGGACACAAAATTTGGGAAGCAGGCTGTGAGAGAGAGAGAGAGAGAGAGAGAGAGAGAGAGAGAGAGAGAGAGAGAGAGAGAGAGAATGACAGGATACAAACTGGGAAGATGGGACCTCATTTATGGTTTATATCAAATAAAATTACGGGCAGGGGGGCCATTAAAAGGAAGGAGGAGAGAGAGAGAGAGAGAGAGAGAGAGAGAGAGAGAGAGAGAGAGAGAGAGTGGAATGGAAGGAAGGGTAACAACACTAGACTGGGAACTAAAATTGGGGAAGGAGGAGGGGCACTGATTTGGGTAAGAGGCAAGGAATTCATTCTGCATTGGGTAGGGGAGAGGAGGGAGGGGTCTTGGAACGAGAGGGGAGAGGATATAGAAGGATGAGGGAAGTGGAAAGGATGGGAAGGAAAGATGAGGAAGTGGAAAAGATGGGGGAAGGGGGAAAGGATGGGGGATGTGGAAAGGATGGGGAAGAGGGGACAACCCTTCATGGGGTAGGAGAAAGGGGGGACCAGATAGGAACCCCATGAAAGGATGAGTGAAAAAGGTCCGAGAATATGGGAGAGGAGAGAGTGATGGGGCGCTTAGGATAGTGGGAGGAGGGGCTATATATGGAAAAGGGGGCGGGCCAAGAGTTGCGGGCAGAGGAGTCATTAGCATAACCGGCAAATTATACATTCTAACTTCACAAAATCAGTGTGGAATTATAAGTATGGTACTGTTTATGTTATTAACATGTTTATGTTATTAACATAATTATTCTCTGCCGGACTTGTTCATAAATAACTCCAAAATTTTCGAGGATACTTTCGAAACTAAACCGTAATAATCCCTCGATGAGCAAACGAAAGGCCCAAACCTACGCCAATGAATGGTTCCTCGCCATGCAAAACAAAACTAAACGCATTTCAGTCCAGCAAAAACTACTGAATGAATTGCTTGCAAATTTTGTGTCCATATACATTGGATTTACTTATGGCTCACCGGAGTTATGAAGAGATTTCCATTTTTGAAACTCAGGAGGATAAAACACAAATTTTAAATGAAAACTTAATTACAAATCCTTCCGAATAAATAACTGTTATTAAATAGGGCTGTCGAGTAATCAAAATTGATTCTCCAGCTCTACATCATTCCCTTGTCTAATGTTTTTATCAATCTAAATATAAATTAAAAACAAAGATTGGAATTTTATCTGTCAACACAAATACAATCTTCCCATCAGTTAATTCTGCACAGCCTTTCAGGAGAGAGAGAGAGAGAGAGAGAGAGAGAGAGAGAGAGAGAGAGAGAGAGAGAGAGAGAGAGACACTTGGCAACCAAGGTCATGTCCATCGCCCTAAAGAACGCGATCATAACAACTGCTCTCTCTCTCTCTCTCTCTCTCTCTCTCTGAAATATGCACATAATTTTCTTGTGCATTGTAACTGCACTGTATTAGGAACTAAAATTATAAAAGCCTCTCCCACCATTTTATTGGCTCCAGCCATAGAGCACACAATATCTATGTATACATTTACACACATATATATATATATATATATATATATATATATATATATATATATATATATATATATATATATTTATATATATACATATATATAAATATATAAATATATATATATATATATATATATATATATATATATATATATATATATATATATATATATATATATATAGTATACAATATACACTGTACCGGTGATTAATTCAGATTACATCAGGAAATGGCGAGTTTAATCCGCTGTCGGAGAGATTAACGAGCACCATTTACCACTTATGGCCGTGTTGAAAGCGCTTTCATTTCGCGATGAGTTATTAGTATCCTATTTCGCCTTCCGCCTGCTGCCCTGTTTTTTGAATTTTCCTCTAATTTTTTACATTCATGACAGGTCTGTCAGCGCTCTGATGCTATATATACATATCCAATATAAATTTGAAATTATTAATAAATATGTATAGTTCTCCGAGGTTTTTGTCACAGCGACCGTTCTTATTCAGTATATATATATATATATATATATATATATATATATATATATATATATATATATATATACATACTATGTACAGTATATATGCATACTGCACAAAAATTTAAGTTGTATTAATTTTAACGTTTGTAAATAATTTTTGATCTCAACTTTATTTCAAAACAGTTTTTTGTAAATTTTATGATTTTTATAGGATATTTGCAGATTGATATGCACATAGCACATGTACGAAATGTTTCATGTGAATAAATTATGGCTCTTTGATGTGTTTTATGGACCCTTCTGTAAGCAATATATACAGTATACTGTACATATATATATATATATATATATATATATATATATATATATATATATATATATATATTATATATATATATATATACTGTATATATTGAGTGTTACCTTATTATTATTCAGAAGATAAACTTCCTTGTATCTTCTGAATAATAATAGGGTAACCTTCCTATGACTTTCGCCCAAAATCCAGGAACCACATCCGGGTCCATCTCAAACATTAATCCCTAATTTCTCGATCATAGCTAAACCCTAAAGAATACATACGCCTGAAATCCATTAATGTTTTGATTTTCTGAGATATATTTCTAAAGCAAAGAAAAGGGATAAAAAGATTGTGGGCGGGTCGTCCAGAATCACCTCAAAGATTTAAAGCTTTTACCTACATGTTCTTAGATCAGGGTTACTTTTGCAATGAAGCATACAATATGTGATATATATATGCATGTATGTGGATGTATGTATGTATATATATATATATATATATATATATATATATATATATATATATATATATATATATATATATATATAAAGAGAGAGAGAGAGAGAGAGAGAGAGAGTATGGCCACTATAGATTGAAACTATGGAGTACCATATCTTTAATCCTCTACTCTAAGGCATTTTTAGTGTACATGTACATATATATATATATATATATATATATATATATATATATATATATAGATAATTATATATATACATACATATATATAATATACCTGTAAACCAGTGGCATGGCTCATCAAACAGAAGTAGTTTACACAAGAGTTTCATCCCTGGAACTCATACCGATGGAAAAATCTATTATATTTGTGCAAGACTGACAGTAGTTTGGCTTCTATCTTCCGATGATTGCCTTCGTGATGAAAGGCTGTTTTGGGATTAATTTTCTGTGTTAAAGAAGATTTTCTAATGTGAGAGAAAAAGAGTATTTTATATTATGAGAGAGAGAGAGAGAGAGAGAGAGAGGAGAGAGAGAGAGAGAGAGAGATTTTCTAACAGGAAAGAGAGAGAAAGAGTATTCTATAATATTATAGAGAGAGAGAGAGAGAGAGAGAGAGAGAGAGAGAGAGAGAGAGAGAGAGAGAGAGATTATTTTCTAATAGGAAAGAGAGAGAAAAGAGTATTCTATAATATTATGAGAGAGAGAGAGAGAGAGAGAGAGAGAGAGAGAGAAAAGAATCAATCTCCCAACTCACTTTAGTAAAATAACTGAATCTCGAGAAACTGTAAAAAAAATTACCTTGAAGTATTTACCTAACTGGGCTCACAGCGTACCAAAATCAGCCATATGAACGCATCAATCAATCACACGCCAGGAGTGTCGCCATAGCTGGAACTAATATGATTAATAAAAAAAAAAATATGAAAGTGGGACACGTGTTTTTGCACAGCTTCATGCCTGGAAAAATTCGGGCTCGGTACTGTTTTGTGTTTACACTTTTTTATTTTCTTTTTTAGAAGGGCTTTGTTTCTGTTAATATTATGATTATATATATATATATATCAAGTATATACATAATATGTATAATTGTAAACTATATATACACGTATACACTGTAGATATATATATGTATAATATATATATATATATATATATATATATATATATATATATATATATATATATATATATATATATATATATAATCCACACATCGGAGGAGCATATAGTAGGCAGGAGAAGGGCAGGAACACATACAGTCCAGTACATACATTTATTCGTCTACGCGTTTCTTGACCCGTGGTCACATCATCAGGACATCATCTACAGTTATAAATTAAAAAGGACATTCAGCATAAATAGTTAAAAGTAAATATACACAAAACTTAAAAAAACTTAAAATAGAAAATCAGTTGAACTTAAACAATCGCACTTAAATACATTTACACATTAAAGAACCAGTAAAAGAAAACTTAAAATGTAAACTTAAAATGATGAAAGAGGAAAACACACTAAAAGAAAACAGCATAAGAACAGGAGGAGGAGGAGGCGGACAAATGTAAATAAACAATCGCATCATGCTATGAATAGGGGAACAGCCGATGATTGGCAATTTAGCGCCGGTACAATTCTTTTGATGTTGAGACTCTCCAAGAGAAGCAGTCTCCAGGTTCCTTTAGCTTGGCCAATTATTCTAAAGTTGTTTGTATTTTATTGGCGTCTTGCAACCTCCTAGCGTGGGATCTTATATTCGAAAGTTCAGGATTAGACAATCTGCAACCCGTACGATAACTCACGCCCATGTGAGAATCGGCTGACCTTGAGGAGACGCCGAGTCGAAACCAACGTAATTCCGGAACCATCCGGGGCACTTATACTCATATACGACGCCCGATCATCAATGGACAGAGCCGATCCTTGAAGGGAAACAAAGAACCAATGGTTTAGAGTTTTGGTATTAATTTAATGTCAAAGCACCAATATGTTTTGAATAATTTTAGAAAGCTCCTTAGCAAAATTTAGATTGTTAGGTAAAAAACGGAGGCTTGCATATAGTAAGTTTAGGTACATTGCATTTAGCATTGGTTGCAAGTTTTTTATCAAGAACTTTTCTAATAACCTGAAATACTAAACGGGCAGAGAAACAGTTGTTATGAAAGTACTGCTTAGGAAAGAATTTCAGAATGAAAAGAAAGCCAGTTAGAAGTTAGAGATAGAGCCCTGATGCAATTGGTATAGAACGGAGTTAATTTTAAAGTTAATAAAAAAACAAAGAACTATAAAAAATTGGGCAGAGACCAGTGAATGTTTTTCTAAAAATAGTCGTATTAAAATTGTCATTATCTTTGGTAATTAAAACATCAGGAAAGCCAACTTACCGTCTTGTTCCTTTTCTATAGTAAAATTAATATTACTGTGAAAAGTTGTTGGCTAGGTTTGCAAAATCTATCAGCATCATACTCATTTTCAGTAGAACGAATGTGTCGTCTATGTACCTGGCGTAAAATAAGGGGCAGAAAGACAAGGGGCACTCCTCCATTGTGCTCCTCCAGGAGCACATGAAAATATTAGAGTGGGACCGAGAGGGACCCCATCGCCATCCCATCGATCTGTTTAAAAAGTTGGATTTTATTGAAAACAAATGCCGTGTCCAGCACTTGGCTAACTCTAAGTGTTTTAAAAGATTCATAATTAAAATTACAATATATAATAGATAATGACAATTTTAATACGACTATTTTTAGAAAAAGTACATTCACTGGTCTCGCTCCAATTTTTATAGTTCTTGTTTATTAACTTTAAAATTAACTCCGTTCATACCTTAGTACATCAGGCTCTATCTCTAACTTCTAAACTGGCTTTCTTTTCCATTCTGAAAGTCTTCCTTAAGCAGTACTTTCATAACAACTGTTTCTGCCCGTTTAGTATTTAAGGTTATTAGAAAAGTTCTTGATAAAGCTTTGCACCCTTAATGCCTAAATGCAATGTACTAACACTATATATGCAGAAACTCTGTTTTTACCTAACAATCTAAATTTTGCTAGGAGCTTTCTAAAATTATTCAAAAACATATTGGTGCTCTTGACATTTAAATTAATACAAAAAATCCTAAAACCATTGGTTCTTTGTTTCTTCAAGGATCGGCTCTGTCCTTGATGACGTCGGGCGTCGTATATGATAAATTGCCCCGGATGTAGTTCGGAGTACGTTGGTTCGACTCGGCGTCTCCTCAAGGTCAGGGGCCGATTCTCACATGGGCGTGAGTTATCGTACGGGTTGCAGATTGTCTAATCCCTGAACTTTCCGAATATAAGATCCCACATAGAGGTTAAAAGACGCTAAATAAAATACAACAACTTTAGAATAATTGGCCAAGCTAAGAATCCTGAGAACTGCTACTCTTGGAGAGTCTCAACATCAAAAAAGAATTGTACCGGCGCTAAATTGCCAATCATCGGCTGTTGTTCCTATTCATAGCATGATGCGATTGTTTATTTACATTTGTCCGCCTCCTCCTCCTCCTGTTCTTATGCTGTTTCTTTTGAGTATGTTTTCTCTTTCATCATTTTAAGTTTACATTTTAGTTTTCTTTACTGATTTCTTTAATGTGCAAATATCGACCAAAACCATTGTTAAGTTCAACTGGCCTCTATTTAGACACAAAGTTGCAATGTACTGTTTCAACTATTTATGCTGAATGTCCCTTTTTAATTTATAACTGTAGATGATGTCTGATATTCTGTTCAGTCATGCAACATTTGAAACAAATATATTACTGATTCTATATAATATTCTATTATCTCTGCTACTATATATATATAATATATATATATATATATATATATATATATATATATATATATATATATATATATATATATATATATATATATATATATATATATATGTATATATATATATATATATATATATATATATATATATATAGTTTAAACTACAATTGGTCTCCATCAAAAATTAAAGAGGACCACTTTTGAGGATGGACAGCTCTTGTCTACAGTGTGCCCAGCAAGACACACTATACCCATTACCTCTCCTTACATAATGAGAGGAAAAAAATTAAGAAGACTGACATATTCTCATCGGGAACTAGATACTTATTTTGTGTAACAGAAAAATCCTCAAAGTACCCTAATCTTGACATTTTACGACAAAAATAAACCCTAAATCCACGTCCGAATTTATATAAAAATCTAATCAGCTCTTCACTGAACCCTACCTCCCCCAACCACAAATTTCCAACGAATCCAATCCATAAGTCTCAGAGATATCTCACAGACA
>NC_089793.1:6115323-6177823 GCF_040412425.1 Macrobrachium rosenbergii | reverse complement strand
GCTGTAACGGAAACTGACAGTAGAAGGTTGAAAGGTGTAACAGGAGAAAAACCTCAGAGCAGTTGCACTACGAATCAATTGTTAGGAGAGGGTGGAAAGCCAGATGGAAGAAAGAGAATATGAAAGGAGGTGCAGTAAAAGGAACCGAGGGTTGCAGCTAGGGGTCAAGCACGCTGCAAGAACCTTAAGTAATGCCTACAGTGCACCGCATGAGAATGCACTGGCAACTACCCCCCTACGAGGACTAAGAAAAATGAGGTCTTCCATTTCTCTGTGATTTAAAAAAATCATCCACTAATTTCACAGCTAAAAAAAAAACAAACGATCCTTAAATATCACTAAGGAAAAATAAAAAACCTAAAATACAATCTATTTTATTTCATAACTAAAAAAGTTCCTCTAACTAAGAACAAAAATACAATCTATTTATTTCGTAAATAAAAAACCAAGTAATGTGCGTAACTAAAAATACAGTTTATTTTATTTTGTAACAAGAAAAAATGACATCGTATTAAGTGACTAAATCCTTCCTATTCCGTAACTAAAATGTAATCTATTTATTTCATAACTAAAAAATAAACCATCACTGTTGCGTGACTAAAAATACAATTATATCATTCCGTAAAAAAAATCCTCTTACGTAACCTATTTAATATATTAAAAAAAAAAAACGAAAAACATTCATACGAACACCAGCTAAAAAAAAAAAAAATACACATCAGCGACGAGAAAAAACACACATTAGTCATTTCTTGCTTCCGTGGAAGAGGAGGTCGGTCGGGAGCGCCCATAAATATTTTACAAGGAAATGACAAGGTGGCAAGTGGGGGAATTAGTTTTGAGATTTTTCATTTTAACATATATACATAATATATATAATTTATATAATATATATATATATATATATATATATATATATATATATATATATATATAGTCGACTTTTCTTTATTATCTTAAGGTCCTTTTTATTTTCAATTTTAAGAAGAAGAAGGTGAAAGTAGGTGGTAATAATAATAATAATAATAATAATAATAATAATAATAATAATAATATGGAAAACTTGTTGAAAAAAGGTAATTATAATTACTTCTTTTTTAATGAGAAGACTGATGGATAAGGCTTAATGTTACTATTGCATTATAGTAATTTTCATCATAACTAGGACTAACAATATGACTATTAGGACTAATAATATATATATATATATAATATATATATATATATATGAGAGGGGGAGAGAGAGAGAGAGAGAGAAAGGGAAGCTATAGATAAAATAAGTGTACAAGAATATGGTATTATTAAACAAAAAGTGAAAAAATCATACATCACAGCTTACTACTTCCATTGACTAAATTCCCTAAAAAAAAGACTATTTGAAAATTTATTCTATAAATAAAAGAGACTCCTCAAAAACAGCAAATGAAAGGCGCTTTATGGCGCAAAGAGGAAGCTATAGATAAAATAAATTGTACAAGAATATGGTATTATTAAACAAAGTAGAAAAAATCCTTTATCACAGCTTACTACTTCATTATTAAATTCCTAAAAAAGACTATTTGAAAGAAAATTTATTCTATAAATAAAGAGACTCCTCAAAAACAACAAATGGCTGCTTTATGGCATAAAGGCTCATTTACAAAATGGAAATAAATTATATACACGTTATAATTCCTTGCAATAGAGTTCATGCCTAATACCTAAAGTATATTTCACCTTTATGTCAATGGAAAAAATATTTTTTTGTCATAATTCTTCTGATACAAACATGGTCTTTTTACGGGGTGACCAGCCATGTTGAAGCTGATATATCGATCTAAAATCAAGCATTCCATGTTTTGTTTTTGAACTCTCTAGCCTCATCACCTGCCTCCCCGCCTTGCCTGCCAGCATTCGTATTGCTTGTTTTTCCAACAACTGATGGTCACCGTTGTGACGCAGATCAACAAAATTTAATTTTTATATTCACTTTTTAGTTTTATGTAAAAGAAAACTATTGTGCCGGCTTTGTCTGTCCGTCCGCACTTCATTCTGCCCGCCCTCAGATCTTAAAAGCTACTGAGGCCAGTCATCAAACATGCCAACTTGCAGCCCTCTAGCCTCAGTAGTTTCTTTTATTTTAATTAAGGTTAAAGGTAACCATAATCGTGCTTCTGGCAACGATATAGGCCAGGCCACAAGAGAGAGAGAGAGACCGTGAAACCTACGTATTTGACTGATCAGGGTAATCTCAATGTGTTTACAACAATGTTAAACTCTTTATCAAAATTCCAACTGTTACGAAGTTCCAAGTGCATAACAATCTTCAAAAAAAAACAAAGCAAACTCAAAATTCTTCACCTCAAAATCTTGGTACTTTTAAGGATTTGGTATGAGATGAAATCGTTGGGAGAAATTTTATCTTGAGCAACAATAAAATAGAGGATTAGAAGTGCTAGTGAAGGACATTTTAACATAAATATGTGTAACCATGAAATGCATAAATCTTAGTTCCAATAATCGGTGTTTTATCCAAAAATTATATATATATGTGTGTGTGTGTGTATGTATGTATGGATGTATGTATGTATGTATGTATGTATGTATGTATGTATGTATGTATGTATGTATGTATGTAAAAAGCTTTACCATAACAATCAAATTCAAAACGCTGAGACTCAATTTAAGACAACTCATCTTAAATAAAAACGAAATAAATAAATAAACAAAATTTAGTCCAAATAATGGGCGTTTTATCTAAAAAAAAAATGCTTAATTTTAATTTTACAGGAGTAAGCTATGCCATAACAATCAAATTCAAAACGCTGAGCCTCAATGAAAGACAACTGATCTAAAGTAACAACGAAATACCTAAATAAATCCAAATAAAAAAACATTCATATTCAACAAGAACGAAAAGAGACGAGAGGAGAGAGTATTGGGTAACGTGTTACAAACAAGTTTTCTATGATGGCTGACGGTCGCGTTTTCTATGGTTGGTTGTCACCGAGTAAACACAAGTCTCTCTATGGCATCTGCTTTATCAAAGCGGTCCACGTTTTTGCCAAGCTTTATTTCGCTAATGGCTGGTTGATTATCGCGAATTTGGCAAACAGCTGGCTGATTGGTTGTTTTGAAAGGTTGTGAGAATGGTATTTAATGGTTATTTTGCTAGACAGTGGGCAAATAGGTGAGGTAAACGTAACTGTTCGCGTGCAACAGTGTCATATAGACAGACCTAAGACAACGGTAACTTTTATAAAGTGTATTAGAATGTATAAAAGCCTAAGAAGTAAATAAGATGCATAAATTAATAGTGCATACATACATATATATATATATATGATATATGTATATATATATATATATATATGTATATTATATGTGTGTATATATATACTATAAAACTGTATTTATACATGGTGTATATAAATAAGTTACAATGATGTTCCATTGTTTAAAAATTATATAAAAAAATATTCCAACGAATCGCCTAGACATGACGAGATAAATACAGCAAAGTCTGATAAACTGATCATTTATAATCACCATCACCTACTGAAGGAAACTATTAATTTAGCGAGCGAGTATAGAATTTATGACAAAGGCCAAGCGCTGGTACCTGTGAGGTCATTCAGCGCTGAAAGGGAAACTGACAGTGAGAAGGTTTGAAAGGTGTAACAGGGGGACAACCTCGCAGCTGCACTATGAAACAACTGTTAGAGAGGGTGGAAAGTCAGATGGAAGAGAGAGAATATGAACGGAGGTGCAGTTAAGGGAATGAAAGAGGTTGCAGCTAGGGGCCGAAGGGACACTGCAAAGACCCTTAAGTAATGCCTACAGTGCACCAAGCGAGGTGCGCTGAGGGCGCTACCCCCCCTACGGGAACTATTAATTTCGGTTATCAACATTCAACGTTAAACTATTTTACTTCCCAACGTCTCTTAATTAACACATTTTCGAATATTTATGACCAAATAAAAATAATTCGTGTGACTGGGAAACCAAATATGATATCCAAGAGAACATAGAAATTGATTTCTTCTTATATGTATATTGCGAATGAAGTTGAGAGAGAGAGAGAGAGAGAGAGAGAGAGAGAGAGAGAGAGAGAGAGAAATACTATCGCGAAGGAATATTAGTTATAAATCTCATTTCCATCTGAGAGAGAGAGAGAGAGAGAGAGAGAGAGAGAGAGAGAGAGAGAGAGAGAGAGAGAGAGAGAGAGAGAGAACACATTATCACTTCCTAATATTCAAAATATTTTTGAGATATCTTATTTCCACTTGAATTCAGCAATCCCTGTGTTAAAATATCAGACCCCGATAACAGCCATCAGCAAAGGAAGACATATAAAGTTGTTCCTCAGGCTTCATCGAACCCAGTTTACATGAGGCTTAAATAAATGTCATCTTCCTTCAATAACCGTTATTGCGCATGCGGGCTCCTGTTCATTGTAAAGGAATGTGAGTATGTATAAGCATATATATGTATATATATATATATATTAATAATCACAATGAATCCCTTTTTTATATCAGTTAAATCACAGGTGATAAAGTAACATATTCTTTGTACGTCCTAACGGGTTTCGAATTTATTTTATAAGCCACTGACGTCAATGGCTTAGAAAAACAATCGAAACCGGTCAGAACCTACAGCCATGGGGTATGTTATCTCTTCATCTGTGGTTTAACTGACATATATATATATATATATATATATATATATATATATATATATATATATATAATATATATATATATATATATATATATATATATATATATATATAATATATATATATATATATATATATATATATATATATAAAAATATATATATATGAGTGTATATATGCATGTGTATATATTATATATACTGTATATATATGCTTGTGCGTGAGTGTGCTTTTATACAAGCAAAGATTCTGCATAATGTAATCACTTGACACAAAGGACACCCTCTGCAGGAAACACCTTTCCCTTCACTGGCCCCTCCAGCCTAATCTTGAAAGCTGCCTGAAACCATCCCATTCACCTCACCAAGAAGATAAATAAATAAATAAATAAATAAATAAATAAATAAATAAATAAATAAATAAATAAGAATAAAAAAAAAACACTCCCTTTTGACCTCAAAAGCCAACCGCTTCGCCCAATCGTGCAACCCAACATCCAGCACCTCCTCTGACAGGGGCGACTGACGTGTTAATTCGGGTTGTTTATGCAAACATCAACACAACCCCATTTGCATGATTCGGTTGCGGAGGGAATCTGGGTATTAGAGCGGAACACCCCACTTTTCCCTTTTCACTTACGGTTGCATGTTTTTTTTTTTTTTTTTAACAAGATGCGCTATGTTTTTTTTAAGTATTTGCGTAAGTTGATGTTTCAGAGTATGTCTGAAATACTGTAATGTATAATTCAACACAGTTTAAGAGCAGATCAAAAAGTGTTAGGGCAGTGATTTGATTTCATAATAATTGTAAAAAAAAATATGAGGTAGTTGTTTTTCTTTAAAACATGCGTAAGTTGAAGGCGTTTCAGAGTATGCTTGGAAATACGGTAATGCCTCAGTCACAGTTTTAAGCGCAGGCTGGTAAGTTTCAGGACAGTACTGAAATTTCATAACAACTGTAAAAAATTAAAATGGGGTATCTTTGTTTTTTTTTTAAATACTTGCGTAAGTTGAAGGCGTTACGGAGCATATTTGAAAATACAGTAATCTATGAGTTACAGTTTAAGGTGACATTGACATGATTTGGGAGAGTGCTTGTGTTCATAATAATAGTTGAAAAAAAATATGGGGTATCTTTTTTTCTTTTTTTTTTCTTTAAATACATGCGCAACTTGGTAGTGTTTTAGAATATACTAATGAATACTGCAATGTATAAGTAACAGTTCAAGCGGAGATTAACAAGTTATAGGAGAGTAGTTACATTTCCTAATAACTGCAAAAAAAAAAAAAAAAAAAAAAAAATGGGATGGGGCGATGGGGGGGCGGGCACCAAGGAGCCATTACTAAAATAAAAAAAACTTGGCTTGAACAACAAATATATAAATAAACAAATAAATAACTGAAAACACACCAGAGTGTACTTTTAAATAAAGACTTCAACCCAAGACTGCCAAAGACTATGGCATGCCAAGTTATTGCCCACACTATGGGTTGAGAAAATTGATTACATGGTCACCACCCGGCGTAAGGTAAATAAATGTGTCACCCGAGGTGACTCAACAGCCACAACTAGAAGCAGATATAATCCTATCAATTAAGAAATACTTGAAGGAGAGCCACCCACACGCTAACATAGACAAGATGTTTTGATTTAAAAGTTTTCTCTAGACAAAGAACTGTTTGTCTTGGGAAGCAAATAAATTCTCAATAAATCCTCCCAAAGATTTATTAAGGAAAAATTAAACCTCAATACAGGATATCCTACTCCAGAGGAATCCTATTTTGAAGGAAATCCTGGAGAGGATCCTTGAAGGATGGAAAGCACTGTTTTAGTTAGTTTCTCATATCCTATCCTCCCTATTGTGGAGAAACACTGGCGATATTTATTTTCAATCTTTATTGTCTTTTTTTTTTTAGAA
The DNA here is from genome assembly GCF_040412425.1 of Macrobrachium rosenbergii. Taxonomy (NCBI): domain Eukaryota; kingdom Metazoa; phylum Arthropoda; class Malacostraca; order Decapoda; family Palaemonidae; genus Macrobrachium; species Macrobrachium rosenbergii. Next base: position 6,171,245 of record NC_089793.1, on the reverse strand, counting down.
ATGATTCCCAGTAATTAAGGTTTTTATGAAAGCTCATCGAGAACTGGGTAATTTGGAAGAGGCTTCGTTTTCCTCTACGAGTTTATCTCATTTCTTTTGTATCTTGGTAACTTTGCTAATTGAGTTGGTTTGAATCCATTCCTGTTTCCGACATTTTATTCTCTGTCTCTCCCCGTATATATATATAGATATATATATATATATATATATATATATATATATATATATATATATATATATATATATATATATATATATTTATATATGTATGTATATATACATATATATATTATTTATTTATATATATTATATATAAATATATATTATATATATAAATATATTATTTATATATATATATTTCATTATTTATATATATAAATATATATATATATATATATATATATATATATATATATATATATATATGTGTGTATGTGTGTGTGTGTGTGTGTGTATATTATATTCCTCTCTATTGTAAACTTGAATTAACCCTAAACTTTAGTACTTTATTCTCTCTCTCTCTCTCTCTCTCTCTCTCTCTCTCTCTCTCTGTGTAGGGCAGACTCGTATCATAACGGTGATAGCATAATATTTCAAAATCGATAACAAAAACATCACCGACTCAACAACAGAAACAAAATAAATTTTCTTTCACAAAAAAAAAAAACTGGTTTCCAAAACTGTCCTTCGAACAATGGAACCAACCGAAGGAAAAAAAAAAATCCTTGATAAAAGCATCAGCTAATAAAGTGAAGGGGAAATGGGCTCGCCCCAAAAAATCCTGAGCATCCGAGGAGGAGGAGGAGGCGGAGGAGGAGGAGGAGGAGGAGAAGGATATCCTCCTCGAGGGGATTCCTACTTGAAGGAAATCCTTAAGAGCATCCGGGCAGGACGCAAGGCGCTGTTTCAATTAGCGTGTCTCGTTGTTTTCTTCTCAGCGGCCGCCTTCTTTAGAGGGAGAAAATGGCAATTCTCCTATTTCATTTTTCTTTGTGCTTAGAAAATCGTTGTTAGTAATTAGGACTTTATGACGTGAATTGGGAAGTTGGGAAATATCTCATTTTCATTTTCTACCTCACATGTTTCTTGGGAAATATCTCATTTCCATTTTTCATCTCTTACTTGTTTCTTGGGAAATATCTACTTTTCATTTGCGTGCTCCTTGGAATATATCTCATTTAAATTTTATATCCTACGTTTCTTGGGAAATGTCTGATTCCTATTTATACCTCACATGGTTCTTGGGAAATGTCTGATTCCTATTTATACCTCACATGGTTCTTGGGAAATGTCTGATTCCTATTTATACCTCACATGTTTCTTGAGAAATATCTCACTTTCATTTTAAGCCCCACATGTTTTTTGACAAATATCTCATTTTCATTTTATATCTCACATGTTTCTTGGGGAATATCTCATTTTCATTCTATACCTTACAAGTTTCTGTACCTTATAAGTTTCAGATGTGCCCTATAAAATATATTAATTCTCGCTATAGTTATCGAGATCACTGTCATCAAATATAGTTAAATGTAAATGGAGATTTCTCTCTCTCTCTCTCTCTCTCTCTCTCTCTCTCTCTCTCCCTTCCATAAAGCTATTTACAATTCACCACTATTTCTGTCCTTTATGCTGTCATTCTGTCTCTCATAAACTAGTTCATTACATCCTCTCTCTCTCTCTCTCTCTCTCTCTCTCTCTCTCTCTCTCTCTCTCTCTCTCTCTCTCTCTCTCGTAAAGCCATTTATAATTCACTTATAATTCTGTGCTTTATTTTGATATTCTGTCTCATCAAAAAATCATTACATCTGTGTGCCTTATCTCTCTCTCTCTCTCTCTCTCTCTCTCTCTCTCTCTCTCTCTCTCACATAAAAAGCGCGTACGCGTTCGCATCAAACTCAAAATTATCACATTCCCATCTCCTCTATATCGTAAAACTTGCAATTCATCAATATCAACTTTTATTTGTCTTTTATCATCTGTCAACTCATCACTTTTATTCCATACTCTCTCTCTCTCTCTCTCTCTCTCTCTCTTACAAGACTTGAATTTCAGCAATGTCTGTATTTCATACTTATCAGTCACATGAATCCAAATAAATACATCACATTATCATATTATGTTTATTAATTCAATGGCGGTCTTTCTTTCATGACTCGTAGGTTATCACATCTCTCTCTCTCTCTCTCTCTCTCTCTCTCTCTCTCTCTCTCTCTCTCTCTCTCTCTCTCTCTCTCTCTTACAAGACTTGAAAATGAACAATTAGTCTAAAATATATTTCCTCATTCCCTGTAACATGAAATCAGATAAATACACCCCATTCTTTCGCTCAGTTATTCAGTTTTCAGTCTCTCTCTCTCTCTCTCTCTCTCTCTCTTTTACAAGACTTGAAAATGAAAAATTAGTCTAAAATATATTTCCTCATTCCCTGTCACATTAAACCAGATAAATACATCCCATTCTTTCTCTCAGTTATTCGGTTTTCAGTCTCTCTCTCTCTCTCTCTCTCTCTCTCTCTCTCTCTCTCTCTCTCTCTCTCTCTCTCTCTCTCTCTCTCTCTCTCTGTCTCACGAGGCTCGTCTAAAAAAGGAAAGGTCGCCATCGGAATGCAAGCGTCGAACGTTGCTTTTCTAGTTATTTATTTTTGTATTTTTTTAGTCGGGAATTTTTAGGACAACAAAATATCTTGAATTCGTTCGCTGCTTCCATTTCCGTTCTCTTTCTTTTTGTGCCAAATACTTCGCGTCACATTCCCACCAAATTGGTATCAAGTGAGAGAGAGAGAGAGAGAGTAGAGAGAGAGAGAGAGAGAGAGAGAGAGAGAGAGAGAGAGAGAGAGAGAGAGAGAAAGACAGTCTTTTGGGTTCACGAGAGAGACAGACAGACAGACAGACAAACAGAGATTACTTTGGCAAGACAGTCTTTATATGAGAGAGAGAGAGAGAGAGAGAGAGAGAGAGAGAGAGAGAGAGAGAGATTACTTTATGAGACAGTTCTGGGTTCAGAGACAGACAGAGAGACAGAGGACAGAGAGAGAGAGAGAGAGAGAGAGAGAGGAGAGAGAGAGAGGGTTACTTAAGAGACAGTCTTTATAATCACGAGACAGACAGACAGACAGACAGAAGAGAGAGAGAGAGAGAGAAGAGAGAGAGAGAGAGAGAGAAGAGAGAGAGATTAATACAACAGTCTTTACGTGGGTTCACAAAGAGAGAGAGAGAGAGAGAGAGAGAGAGAGAGAGAGAGAGAAGTTAATACACTTAAAAGATGAATTGTCTCGATGCAATCCACGTCCGTTAGAAAAATCTTTTGTGGTTTAATTGCATTTTTATTGCCATTGTCATTGTTATTGTTGTTGTTGTTGTTGTTTGTTGTTGTTGGAAATACTGTTGTGGGTCGAATTCAACAACGGAAAAATTTCGCGGCTTCAATAATAAAACGCTTTTTAATTTCTTCGTATTTTCTTACTTTCTCCACATCCAATAGTTCGATTGATTTCTTCATGTTAAATATAGTGCAGTGATTAATAACTTGATAATATATCTATAATTAATAACCGAATGGTTAATTACGCTAATTATCCTTTATCATTATCATCATCTTACATTTAGAGCAGGTATGATCAGAGTAACCGAATGGTTATTAATAATTCAATGTTTTATCATTTTACTTTCACATGGTGATGGTGAAATTTCCTTTATAGTTTTATTCGTTGTGGATTGTTACTTAGTCGATTTCCTCTCTAGGTGGATTTATAAAGAGAGAGAGAGAGAGAGAGAGAGAGAGAGAGAGAGAGAGAGAGAGAGAGAGTGGTTTCCAAGAACACTCTTGGTCCTGCCCCTAATGAAGAGGTTTGGCAAGATTAACTGCAATGATTTTGGGCGTTCTTGAAATTTCAAAGTCACGGGACTTCCATGAACAACAAAATACTTTAACAGAGGTCGAAGCGACGCACAGAGTGTAATTCTGTTATTGATTATTATTAGAGAGCTTGAAGGAACCACCGAGTTTAAACTCTGAACTCTCAGAGAGCTGGCTTATGTATTTTAAGGATGTGGTTATATACAAAAAAATTATTATGATATGTGTTTACATATTTACTGTATACAGTATAAGCCTATATATATAAATTTTATTTTTAGTATAATTATACATATATATAAATATATATATACACCGATGGTACTGTGATTAATGTGTGAGTATATACATACACACAATATAATATATATATATATATATATATATATATATATATATATATATATATATACATATATATATATATATATATATATATGTGTGTGTGTGTGTATGTGTATATGTATATGTGTGTGTACTGAAGGTAATATTGATTATATCACATTATTTGTGGCCTAAAGATAAGAAGTAAAAACTTCATAAGTAAAGTTAATAACATACTATATATATATATATATATATATATATATATATATATATATATATATATATATATATATATATATATATATTATGTGTGTATATGTATATTTGCCAAAGTCCGAAAGAATACTGAACACATTTCAAATTTTTTCTTATCCTGACCTCAATTTCACCAAACTAACGGCTGCGTAAAACACCAATTATTCCTACCGAACGGGCAAATTCCCTTTAACCAACGCACCAGAAAGCGAGGCAGCCAAAGAAGGTGATTAAACAGGGTACAGAAAAATTCGCCAAGTTGAGGTTTTAGCTTCTAATGAAATTCAAGTTTTCCTGCTCAGATTCCATTTGCTAATCCAGTGGTGGACTCTCTGCCCCTCCTGCTCCCATCCACACCCTCCCCACCCCCTACCTAAATAGATAGCTAGATAGAATATAGGATTAAGGCCAAAGGCTGCTGGACCTATGAGGTCATTCACGGCTGAAACGGAATTGCCGGTAAGAAGGAGTTTGATAGGTGCAACGGGAGGAAAATGCAGTTGCACTATGAAACAATTGCTAGAGAGGGTTGAGAAAGAAAGATGGCAGAAAGAGAATATGAACGGAGGTGCAGTAAAGGGAATGGAAGAGGTTGCAGCTATGTGGCCGAAGAGACGCTGTAGAGACCCCTAAGTAATGCCTACAGTACACTGCGTGAGGTGCACTGACGGCACTGCGCCCCTACGGAGTCTTCCCCTAAAGTCCATCCTCTTCCCATTATTATACTTCGACCTAATTCAATTTGGTTCAATCGATTCCAAGAAATTCATTGTATGTGGTTTCAATTTTTTTTAGGTTCATTTATAAGGTAAATCAATGGGTTATATAGTATTAAACTCGTAAAAAAATCAATGGGTTTTTATCTATCTTTAACTTGTAAAAAATTTTTTCGAGTTGTGCATCGTCAATTCCCGAGGGTGCTCTGAGGATTTTATTCATACGTGCTTTTGTGTTTTTTGAATGGCAATGCCAGGCATACTGCAGTGTGAAGTATTTTGTGCATGGGTCTGCGTTATCATGATTGCGTCATTGTTTCCCAGGAGATGCTTGTTTAATGTATGGCTGAATGGGGGACCGCCTAATAAATAAATAAATAAGTAAGTAAATATAAGTATATATGTATATGTATTTTTTAGTAATAATAATAATAATAATAATAATATTATTATTATTATTGTTGTTATTATTATTATTATTATTATTATTATTATTATTATTATTATTATTATTATTATTGAAAGACAGACAGCCACGACCAATCATGAACACAGTCATCAAGGACATAACTACATATAAAACGTGAATCCACGTTTCATTTAAAAATAAACCTGCTTCATTAAATATCTCCATTAAGATTTTTGTTTTACTCTTAATGGCACGAGCTTACTTCTTTCTATCCAGAACGTTTTATGATGAATGTAAAAAAATACTAATTTTAAAAATTTTGCCTAATATCCTAATGGGCGGAAATAATCTTTATGTTGTATCTAAAAATAAATGTAATTTTCACTTTACAGTTAATACATCCCATTACATCGTTGCTGCTATATTTTCAATTTTTCTCCAGTATTCATAACACTAATTCTTCGTCTTTTTCTCAAATTTCAGGTAAGTAGTTGGGCTGTTCACGAATGACGTATGTTTACACAACTTCAAATCGATAACGAGCAGATGAACGTCAGTCATCTCATCTCATCAACCCGTCTTCAGGAAGGCCTATTTCACCTGTTGGTCGGTCTAACAGTTTTCTGAATTAACTTAATCTTCTATGTCATATTTCATTTTCAACAGACACCTGCAATTTCTTCCTGCATGTGTCTTAAGGTTTCACAAATATTCAGTTCTTGGAGCAACTTATTAATCGTTCAGTGATTAATTTCTATTAAAGCACCGTCAGTGATCAAGATCAACCACTGAAAACGAACTTTTAAAGTCGAATTTAAGACTGTCACTCATTATAATCACTTACGATTATCCACTGAACGAGCATAATTCAGGACTGTTACTGATTATAATCTGCACAAGCCTAGTTTAGTACTGTCTCTGATTATGATCACTTAAGATTATCCAGTGAACAAGTCTAATTCAATACTGTTATTGATCATAATCACGTAAGATTATCCAGCGAACAAGCCTAATTCAGTACAGTTATTATTGAGCATAATCACAATCATAATCACAAAAGATTATCCAATGAACAAGGCAAATTCAAAACTGTTATTGATCATAATCACAATCATAATCACAAAAGATTATCCACGGAACAAGCCTAATTCAGCACTGTTATTGACCATAATCACGTAAGATTCTCTACTGAACACATGGGAGTTTTAACTCCACACCGTCAGCGATTATCATAATTCGATCATTCTCTGTACTTCGCGCATAATGGCGGTGACTCGTGACTCGCCCTCCAATCTCCTGCAAAATAACCTCAGGTCATAATTTGTGCCGGGCATGTAACTAACGCAGTTGCACTCATGCGGGCAACGTCGTATTTCACGCAAATTGTCGGACAATTTCCCCAGAGGGACGGACCGCTGCTCGCGAGGAAGTTATGATAAAGAGTGGATATTTAAAGTTAAAGGTCTGGGATTTAAAAGGTGCGAATTCTCGGGGGTACCAGGTCAGGGGATTCGTCTCTGTTTACACGTGCTGTTTTGCTCATGTAGTTTAGTATGTGTTTTCGTTTGTCATTATATATATATATATATATATATATATATATATATATATATATATATATATATAATTATATACAGTATATATATATATATATATATATATATATATATATATAGTATATATATATATATATATATATATATATATATATATATGTATGTGTGTGTGTGTGTGTGTGTGTAAATTAATTTTTGTCCTCATAAACGCATGACTTCTATTTACATTTACAAATATTAAGTCACAAACGTCGCTTAAGATCCTTTTAACGGTATGGAACAGCTTCTAAAAAACTTCCCGAAAAGAAAATTTCCCTGATTCATATCTCTTAGAATTCAAAGCCACTGACCAGACAGCAGCATTTCCCCATTACGATTCACCAAAGCAGGACTTTCCTCTCCTTTTATCTGTCAATATAATCTCCTTTTATAAAGTCAGAAAGTGTGTATTTTATATCTTGTACGGGAAAATAATTTTGCCCTTACTCGCCTCTCTCTGGAGATAAGCAGCGAATTCGCGAATGTTTCAGTGACGTCACGTGGTACACAGTGCATTTAGACAATGACGTCATGTGGTGCACGAGTGTAACGGAGAGGCGTTTTAACTAAGTGGTGCTTTGGATTTATTTACATTAACTTCCAAAGTATTTTCATGCGGGCATTCGTGCATATTTTTTATACAAAGGGCATTTTTTGCGAAGCTGTGCAGCTCTCTCTCTCTCTCTATATATATAAATACACACATATATATATATATATATATATATATATAGATATATATATATATATATATATATATATATATATATATATATATATATATATATATATATATTATAAATATATGCATATATATACATATCTATATGTTATTATATATATATATATATATATATATATATATATATATATATATATATATATATATTATATATATATGTGTGTGTGTGTGTTGTGTGCGTGTGTGTGTTTGTGTTTGTTTGCACTCGCTTCCTTTTCATCAGCTCAAAAAAAAACAATTCCACTGTCGTATCACCCCAGGTAAATTCAGCACGAATTACCCTGCCACTTCAGTATCCTGGGAAAAATCTAATCCAGGTAATAGCTTCTATTTCCCTCTGTTTAATGGGGGAAAAATTCTCTTGGCAATAGACGGAAATTAGTTTACGGGTCCACTGCACAGGACAGAACGCGTACTGAACACGGCAGGTGGATGAAGAGTCATTTTTTCAATGACCAAGTCATTTTTTTAGGAAAACATTGTTTTTTTAATGAAATGTGTGGTATTTTAATCGTAAGAAATACTTAATACTTGGCATAAAATAGTTATTTATTCTCTGCCCTATATCTAGCTATCTGTCTAAATGGATTTTCCAGAAAGCTGTCTATGTGAATAGTTTTTCAACAAAGGACCGTTTCTATTATAAGTGATAAATGAGGTTTCAATGAAGTTCGAAAAAAAGGATGATTCATATTATAAGTGATAAATGAGGTTTCAGTGAAGTCTGGAAAAAAGGATAATTCTCATTATGTGATAAATGAGGTTTCAGTGAAGTTTAAAAAAAAAGGATGATTCTCATTATAAGTGATAAATGAGGTTTCATTGAAGTTTGAAAAAAGGATGATTCTTATTATAAATGATAAATAAGGATTCAGTGAAGTTTGAAAAAAAGGATGATTCTCATTATAAATGTTAAATGAGGTTTCAGTGAAGTTTGAAAAAAGGATGATTCTCATTATAAGTGATAAATGAGGTTTCAGTTTTGAAAAAAGGATGATTCTCATTATAAATGATAAACGAGGTTTCAGTGAAGTTTGAAAAAAGGGATATTCTCATTATAAGTGATAAATGAGGTTTCATTGAAGTTTGAAAAAAAGCTGATTCTTATTATAAATGATAAATGAGGTTTCAGTGACGTTTGAAAAAAAAGGATGATTCTCATTATAAGTGATAAATGAGGTTTCAGTGAAGTTTGAAAAAAAAGATGATTCTCATTATAAATGATGAATGAGGTTTCAGTGAAGCTTGAAAAAAAGGATGATTCTCATTATAAGTGATAAATGAGGTTTCAGTGAAGTTTGAAAAAAAGGATGATTCTCATTATAAATGATAAATGAGGTTTCAGTGAAGTTTGAAAAAAAAGGATGAATCTCATTATAAACGATGAGTGAGTTTATGTGAAGTTTGAGGTATTTTCTCATTAAGAAGCACTTACAAAAGAACAGATTTTCTTACTCCGTATCTCATCTATCTATGTATCTACCTACCTACCTATCTATCTATCTATCTATCATCTATCTATCTATATAAACGGATTGCCCAATTAGAACTCTTTAATTTATAAATAATCCTAGAAATGGGGATAACAATATTCATTTTCTTAAGCTGAACATTTTTAAATATAAAATGAGAAAGCACGAAACAATGCACTGTATACAATGTCATTATATTTTTTTACTATGAAAACGAGACATCGCCCTAATGAGGAACCACACTATATATATATATATATATATATATATATATATATATATATATATATATATATATATATATATATATATATATATTTATATATATATATATATATATATATATATATATAAATATATATATATATATATATATATATATATATATACTGTATATATATAAGTATATATACATAATATATATATATATATATATATATATATATATATATATATATATATATATATATATATATATAAACAAAGTTAACGCTCAATACGTACACAATAAGTACTATCACACTTTATTACGTTGGTCACCGTCAGCGAATGATTTCACTGAACAAGACTGAATGAACTGGAAATTATAGCCACTAGGTGTTCAGTGGGGATGATAACTGGAATATTTATTTCATCCCCTGTTTCAGCAAGGAATTTAAAATGCATATAAAAAGCGCTGCAAGAGACACTTATGTATTTCAGGTTTTAGTCAAAATTTATAGTATATATATACATATATATATGTATATATATGTATATTCCATATACCACACAGCACGAAAAAAAGGCTTACGTAAAAAGGAACATACAAACAAGCATGAAAGAAAAAGAAACGAAAAAGGAAGAAAATAAAAACAAAAAACAACCGTGTAAATCAAAGAGCGATGAGAAATATCCACGAAAAAAAAAATAATACGGCACTGCCAACAGAACTATACCCGTATACAAAACCCAACGACACTGTTCCCAGAGCTGACAAACGACCTGGACAGAGAGTGGAAACAAAGGGGCTATGGCAATAAAAAAAAAAGGGGGTAGACAAATAAAACAATATAAGCCAAAAAAAAACAAGAAACGGACAATTTCACCAGTCCGTTCTATTTTGCTTGTTGGCGGAGGGATGACATTCTCTATACATATAGCTGTCGTCATCACAGATACTACAGTATATCAAAATGTTTTTATTTATATTAATCATTTTACCTACTCCAACCATAATGCTCGTTGGATTGGTTTGAGATCACTAATGTGAGTGGGCACTGCCTGGATAGGTGACCATCCATATGCACTGAATTCTGGGCATCTAGGGGCAAAGAATGGGGGAGGGGGGGATTGTGTACATGTTTTTAATCAAGAAGTTGGACAGCCAAGTAAGCAAACGCTAAGAGGAAAGGATGAGAAGGAAAACACTGGAAGAGTTGCAGTTGTAAAATAAAGGACCTGAAGTACCATCTACAGTGGGAAGTGCATGGCCAACTGTTAGCTGTTGCTCTCTTTCACTTTCATTTGGAGAAATATAGAATGGAAGCTATTTGTACTTTTGGAATGAAATGGAATGAAGATAAAAATATATATATATATATATATATATATATATATATATATATATATATATAGATATAGATATATTTATTTATATTTACTCTTATATACGTGAATATATACATATTTGTATATACTATATGTATATTATACTGTATATATATATATATATATATATATATATATATATATATATATATATATATATATATACAAACTTCTTGTGTGTTTTTATTACAAAATGATTAAAACAACGTTTTTGCTTTAAGATGGTTGAAAGAATTGAAAGAACATGCAGGCAACCGTTCTATTAGGCACGGATAAAGTGATTGATTGTGTCACCTCTAAACACTGACGTCAAAAAAATAACTATGGTCACAACCCAACAACAAGTTATAAATATGAACTTTAACTGCGAGTCAACAGACTTAGTTAAAGACTTCGACCACTGGAAAACGTATGAAAAAGCGGAAAGCTAAAAACGTTCGGCATATAAACGTAAGTGAAATCTCGCCAAAGAGCTTTTTAATCCACCGATATGATACGGGGGGAAAAATAGGGCAGAGTTTGACCTTTGGTTAAATATGGAAAGTAAAACAAAGGACAGAAATAGACATAAAGCGAGGGGGCCAAATGGGAAGCAATTAGCGGAAGACTTGCAAATGCATTTTGTATGGCAGACGTCATAAAAACACATACGCAATCACACGCACATATATATATATATATAGTATACGAAGATATGTATGTATGTATGTATATATATGTATATATACATACATATAATATATGTGTATGTATGTACATATACATATAGATACATGTATATATATTAAAGTTAAAGTTTAAGTCCTCCTGGGCCTTTGTAGGCTCATGGGGCAGGCACTGATCTCTTGTTTCTTAGGACCGACAGCCATTAGATATATACATATATATAAAATGATTTTATGACAACAATTTGAGACCCAATAAAACAGCAAACAAAATAAAATAACGTTCAAGAAGAATGGAATAATTAGTGATAAAGCAAAAATCAAAGCAAGAAAAAGGGAAAATAGATAACAACCATGTTATGAAATTTAAATGTTACAATATAATAAGAATAAATAAAACATAAAAAACTAACTAAAAACAAATTTAAGACTGACATCACACACTGGCTGTCTTACCGACCGGCTAACCTAGCGTCGCAAAAGCAAAGGTCATCACCACCCCAGAGAAAAAGAGATAAACAAACAAAAACAGACATAAACCGCGCAGGCGGTTCCAAACTGAGAAGTATCATCGTGCAATCAACGGGTTTTAGAGGTATTTAAAAACAGGGTTTTTTTTTTCAAGATTCACTCCGTCCTAGTTCCGGTGATTCTATCCAGATTAATCGCAGTGTTTTACCCGTTTTTCACGATCGTAATAAAACTCGATCGGGTGATTAAAATAAAGCGCGATAAATGATTGAATTGAATCGAATTGAATATAGAATTTAGGCCAAATGGTCAAGCAATGGGACCTGTGAGGTCATTCAGCGCTGAAAGGGAAATTGACAGTAAAAATGGTTGAAAAGTGTCACAGGAAAACCTCGCAGTTGCACTATGAATCAATTGTTAGAAGAGGGTTGAGGAAAGTAAGACGGAAGAAAGCGAATATGAAAGGAGGTACGGTAAAAGGAACGAAAGGGGTTTAGCTAGGAGCCGAAGGCACGCTGCAAAGAACCTTAAGTAATGCCTACAGTGCACCGCATGAAGTGCACTGACGGTACTACCTTCCCTACGGAGGCGCGTTAAATGATGACCCCCATATTCCAGATTTTATCGCCCTTTCACCGTCTGCCGCTACTTTTTTTTTTTTTTTATCGCTTATTTTCCGTCTACCTCGTCAACTTTATAGTCTCAATTTTCGAACGATTAACAGATAATTTTCGATTTTCGTTAGAGTGATTTGTCAAAAAATACTTCGGCACGGTTTTCCGAAATTCCGGCAACCGGTCTCCAAAATCCCGCGAATAAGTGAAAAATGCCCAGAATAACACCAAAGAGAAAATAGAATAACTCACTTGTCAGCAACGCTGAACCTGAATCCTGCGCTGATCCGCCGACAGCTGACCAATGAAGTTATATCACTTTCTCACACAATGCACCTGTAGGATAGAAAAATGAACGAATTAGTACTACTAAGAATAGAATATATTAATAATAACAGTAATGACAAGTATACCTAAAAACAGGTGTCTACTCTCCCAGTCTTTATCAACTCCACAACCGTTCAAGTAGGCCTAGACCCATAGGCCTAGAGAAGCCGTGACGAAAGAACTCATCACTGTAAATAGCAGCTGAGGCCCCAGTTGCCTTCCACAACAGAGCCCCACTAATGATGTAAAAATGCTATTGATTTTATAAGTAGCAATTTAGGGGAAAAAACCAATTAGGCTAGGTTAATTAATCACGTTTCTCTTTTTGTCACCCTGTGTAAACACTCGCTTGGTGAGTTAAGCATCAGAATGCTCCAAATTGCTAACACAATTAGTGTTACATTTATAATTGAAATATATGAAACAAAACACATTGCATCTCTCTTCTCTCTCTCTCTCTCTCTCACACACACACACACACACACACACACACACACACACACACACATATATATATATATATATATATATATATATATATATATATATATATATATATATGAATGTGTGTGTGTGTATGTACATAAACACATTGACGCCATAGAGGAAATCGTATCCATATTCCTAAAACAAAAGTAAATCTTCCAAGCATAAAACCCAATAACTTGCTCTTCCATCAAATTATGCAACACAGAAAAAATGCCGCATAAGACCAACCCTCTGTCTTTCAACGACCCTCCTGATCTCGATATGAATATTCCGAACTTAAATCCTCAGCGAACGTATTGGCATTTCCATCAATAATCCCCTCGGGATTATTCACGTAATCCCCTTCAATGCAAAGGTGAGCCACAAAGAAGGAAGGGTATATTATATTTAATTTGATTTTTTTCATGTCAGTCAAGCCGTATTCCTAACAAAGGAATCAGTGAGTACTGTGAATGTAAAATGATTGCTACAAAACACGAATTAAATGTACATAAAAAAAAATAAGAATATTTAATAGCAAACATTAACAGCAAACGAATGACATAGGCCTAGCTGAGGGAGACATTCATTAACAGACAATGGATCAACGTTTACTTACAGAAAAAAATATATATAACTAAATAAACAACATCCCAGTAGACAAGAACTGGTTTAGTACTATCTCCAAGAGTCATGGAAACTCAGTTACCTTAAGGTTAGTTATAATTTTATTCCGTTTTTGAACTAACAAATGATCCCAGTTTAGGTCATAGACTTCTACACAAATACCAGGTAAGGATGACTTCTCAGTAAAGCAATACAGTAAAGGAAGCTTTACTGTAATAGTGTGGGTCACTTAAGCTTTGTACCAAGACATTCGTTACATTGCAAGCTACGATTTTAATTGATGCAAAGCCACCTAATATCATTCCTTCAGTGTTCCTATTACATGGGTATAAACATGGTAATATCATTGTCATCCTGATATACATACACCAATCAAGCTAAATCTCATAGGCTATATTCACCTTAAAGAACCGCTGGGTATAAGGAACGTCTTGTCCAAAAAAAAAAAAATGCACATACACACACGACACTATTGAGGATCTTCCTAACGCTAACGCCTAACTGAATTGTTAACAAATGACCTACTGTACCGTAAGCTATTCGCTAGTACTCCTGTGGCAGGTGGTGGATGTGACTACCAGTCCCTGGGTAGGGGGGAGGGGGCTACTGCACAGTTTAGCAAACACTTTTCTTAAACATATGTTGGTCGTACTGTTTATTGTTTACAGCAAAACAGCGGTGTACTTTTCAGTGTCTCATTATAAAACTAGGCAACGCCATACAGTGTGAAATGCATGGGTACAGTACACTATGGTTCACGTCGCCGAACATACTGTAACGTCACAATTGTTTTGTATTCTCTCTCTCTCTCTCCCAAAAGGGAATAGTGCAGTAGTTGCTTTGTATCTCTCTCTCTCTCTCTCCTAAACTAAACCTTTCAGGAAGGGATATTGCAATAGAATTTTGTATGACTAACCTCAGATTTACCGTAAATTTCTGATGGTTTTGTTATGTATCACCATGATGGAAAAATGTTTGAGGATTCAATGTTCGCCAGCACCAATTTTTAACGTATCACGAGTTTTGCCAAACACTACGCGTTGTTTAAACACTCAGCTGGTGCATGTTTGATGATCTATAGAAACCAAATTTAAAAGTCAGGGGGTATCTGGCGTGATTTTTCTGTGACCTAGTTATTGCATCCGGAACAATAACGGGGATTATGCTTTGCATTTATATTGATGAATCTTTTTTTTTTCTCTTTCGTCCTTAAACAATAACATGGACGCTCAACTGACTATTTGCTGTTTAATGCATTGGCTGTCAGTTACGTTTTAGAATTTAGAGGGTGAATTCAACGTCGTTTATTCACAGAGTTCACAAATGGATTAAAACGAAGTTCAAATTTGAATATCACTGACGCTTCTAACTGACAATCCACTATGTTAAACTAGGTAGAACCAACCATTGTACACCTGCCCTTTGTATAGACCTATAGATCTATCGCTCTTGAATGCAGTGTAATGTTATCTTACATCTGGCACACCATCGATGTCAACAATGACTTCATACGAGGATTGATTAACTGTTGTAACTCGGTTACCTTGATTTAAACGACCTGCTTGCTACAGCTACGAAGGGCGGATTCCTCCTGCTGTTGGAAGCTGCATCAAGTATTTTATTTCACCTCGTACTAAAAAGCTACTTCATGCAGTTCATTTCTGCTTCTGATAAGGAGAGCTATATCAAGCAATGTATTTCACTTCGTGGTTACGAACGCTATATCAAATAGCTTTCATCTCTTACTTAAGAAAGCTCAAACAAGCAACGTATTTCAGCTTCTGATGGGGAAAGCTATGTATAGCAAGCAATCTATTTCACTTCCTGTTCTAGGAAGCTGTATCTAGCAACGTGTTTCACCTCTTGAGGGTAGCTATTTCAAGTAATCTATTTCGACTTCTGCTAGAGGAAGCTATAGCCTACCGCCATTAAGTTAAAAAAAAATAAAAATAAACTCAAGAAGTCTTCCGAATGTGAAGAATCCTTTAACAAATTCGATATTTTTTTCGAAACTCTAACAAGATTCCAAGAAACATTTCCTAAGGCTTCCGTGGAATGTCAATTCATGTATAAAACCATTTATAAGCCTAGGCTTCCTGTTGAAAATATTAAGTGAATTTCTCTTCTCTCTCTCTCTCTCTCTCTCTTCTATATATATATATCTTCTATATGTATATATATATATATATATATATATATATATGTGTGTGTGTGTGTGTGTGTGTGTTAGTATGATACTAATCATTTGCTTGATAGTTAATGTAGTTAGGTGAACTAAATCTCGCTTTCTTATATATATATATATATATATATATATATATATATATATATATATATATATATATATATTACTAAGAGAGATTTACTTCACTGCCTAACTACATAGCCCATCTAATCAAACAGATGATTAATTAATTACAATATCACAATTACAAATACTAAAAATTCCTATTATGCAGCAAATAAAATTTTTAAAAGTTAAAACATTTGGTAATGCAGGAAAAGTAATTAGTTCGATGCTATTTTACCGGCAATATATACCTTTTTTATAATTATACCCCACGATCCCAGGTGTGGTCCGTAATCTAGTTTTCCCCGGCTCATAAAATATGATTACAGCTCTCATGAATCCAATTTTAGACCGATATATATATATATATATATATATATATATATATATATATATATATATATATATATAGTCAAATTAAATGTCAAATCTGTCATTTTTATCAATGTGTCTCTTTATGTGATAACGCCTTCTGGTTTACCTTGACCTAATTTCATGGTCGAAGGGCAACCTAAATAAAAATTTTCTCTGATTTTAATGAAATTAGCTTAATGCACTACACAATAAACCTTTCCCACCACATCACGCCAAAACACATTAAAAGTTCACATAAACAGCTCATGTTCTTTCTCGACCGTTGGGTAATGGATTTTCGAAGTTTCTATTCCGCTTTTTTTTATACAAGCCTTTTAAATCATTGCCAATTAACCTGACCGCCTCTTCCTCCTGCTTCCCTAATAATGTTCCATCATTTTTAATATCCTTTCTTTCTCTCTTCCTCCCCGTTCATCGAGTTTTCCACGTTTTTCTCCTTTTAGTTTTACCTGGTTTCTTCATTTTTCTTTCTCTCTTCTCTCTCTCTCTGTGCGAATCCATTAAATGCATCGTTATATAGATTAAAGATTTTGTTTCATTTCAGTAGTTATTTTGGCTCATAAAATCATTCAAGTGATTTATCTGAATAAAATGTTTGTAAGTTTAAAGTAACACAGAGTGATCGATATATTGACATTTTATATTCACAAAGAGAGAGAGAGAGAGAGAGAGAGAGAGAGAGAGAGAGAGAGAGAGAGAGAGAGAGAGACTCTGTTTAAAAAGATTGATATATTGATACTTTATATCACAAAGAGAGAGAGAGAGAGAGAGAGAGAGAGACTCAAGTTTAAAATGATTGATATATTGACACTTTTAGAAAGAGAGAGAGAGAGAGAGAGAGAGAGAAGAGAAAAATGATTGATAGAGAGAGAGAGAGAGAGAGAGAGAAAGAGAGAGAGAGACTAATGTTTAAAATTGCACCTATAATAATCACACAATCGCAGTAACCTTGGTTTTACTGAGAGAATAATCCATCCAAATAAACATTCACTGATTATTTAATTACAGCCAAAATTACAGGGTATTTCACCATATACAAGTAATTATATTTAAACGACTAACTTGAGCACCTTTCCCTGAATAATGAACCTAGTTCATTATAAAACAAATTTATTTTACCAAATCTGCTTCGTCATCTGATTAACCCGCAAAATTTCTGTTAAAAACGGAACGTCCACAGACTACAATATCAGAGAGAGAGAGAGAGAGAGAGAGAGAGTTGATGCCTGAGGCAGGCAAGGCGCATAGCTGGTTGTGTCGGAAAACAGCGAAGGTTGCTGGTCACAACATGAAAGACACGGCATTTATTGACAACTGCGGTAAAAGAATGATTTTCGCATCATTCTCAATACCGTACCTTTTAAACACAATGGCACTTTTCGGACACCCATTTTCTCTCTCTCTCTTTTACAAAACATACTACTATCTTTCAAAAAAGCCTCACCAAACATCGTGATTACCAGCTTTTGTAATAACGTATAGTCATTGTAGTTGGAGACAACTCTCTCTCTCTCTCGGCCATGTTGTACTAGCTGCTAGCACCTCCGAGGTGATGCTTAGGTAGATACATGTCGGGTTAATACCTATATATTATTGTGGACAACCTCACACACACACGATAGCGCAATCTGGTAAAAGCCCTATCAGTTATATGGTAATGGCGTAAAGGAATAACCTTGATATCTACTGCCTGTTGCAATGATAGGATGCCGATCACTGAACTGCAGGTGACAGAGAGAGAGAGAGAGAGAGAGAGAGAGAGAGAGAGAGAGAGAGAGAGAGAGAGAGAGAGAGAGAGAGAGACTTTTACTATTTTAATTAGGAGAGTGTTTTATTAAACCGAATATCTTCACTGACCTGAAAACGAATCTATTTAGGCATTAAATACTCAACGGCATTATTTCTGTAATAAAAATCAACTACTGTTCGCCACATATACTGAATTAAATTTAAATAATCTGGTTGTAAACAAATGGAATTTTTAACATAAACTGGAAGTAAGCCAACGAGACAGACTGTTACCACATAGCCACAGCCACGTTAAATCACACCGATGCAGTATATAACTTGGTTGATTATAATTACCACAACACCCAAGAATGAAAACTAAATCCTTTAGTTTATAAAGCAAAATTCCTGCTGAAATAAAAGAGTTTTGAGATATGTTTCACAAGTGTAACGAAGCAACGTTCATTTGTAAAAATGGTGGTGAAGAGTAAGTGGTTTCATACCCTCCATTGCCTGGCTGACTAACGACCTCCACCGCTTGTACAGTGTTTTTGTCCTGTCACTGTTTTTCGTCGTGTTCGTTTCCTTCCCTGCGGCAGTGCTTCTTCTGGCTGTGTTATATTTGGACACCGTTGCTAATTAATGCTAATTATTATTTAGTGCTTCGAATATGTACCGTATTACTGCCAATGAAGATGAAGATCGTCACAGACTCCCAAAGAGGTGACGTTTACGAAGTAGAAATTCGTAGACAATACGTCATAGTTTTAAGGTAAGTTCTGTTTTGGTTTTACGTATATAATCGTCATTTATTATTTACAAATATGGTCTTCGTTGTCTAGTATTGAAAATTCGAAAATCTTTTGCCTGTAGACTACGTAAACCTAGTATACATGGCCTTACGGATTAACTCCTAGCCTAGCCCAGTTAACTAGTAAGGTAAATCTTGTTTATGTTGCACTGTGTTAGTTTAGGTCATGCTAAATCTTGTTTATACTTGTATGGTATAGGAAGTCGTGTTTATATTGCAACAAGTTAGTTTAGGATGTGGTAAATCTTGTTTGTATTGCAGCAGATTAGTTTAGGATATGGTGAATCTTGTTTACATTGCAGTACTGTAGGTTAGTTTAGGATATGGTAAATTTTGTTTATATTGCAGTAGCTTAGGTTTAGGGTTTATGGCTTCGTTTTGAATTTGAATTTGTCGTAATCTAGCATAGTGAGTTCATTTTCTGGTCCCATCAATAAGTTCGTTTCAATACGGCGTAACCTAGGCTAGGGATTATATACGGTATTGATTTTGTGTTCATATTTCCCCACACTTCATATTGAGATTTTATTGAATTATTGAGATGAAAACCATCTTGAAATAAAAATGGTGACCTAAGGCCTATCCCATATTATCCTTAACCTGACCTTAGGCCTATATGCCCTAGAGGTAAAGTTGTTTCCTGTTAGACTAATATACTAGGACTAAGCTATATGCCTCATATCGGTGGGATTTTTGTAAAAGTTAAATTATATCATAAATAAACGCATTGGGTTTGATATTTAATTAAGGAAGTTTTAATACTCCAAAGTGTGCAACCGGGACTTCACGCTTTTTTTTTTTAATTCCTTAGGGCGACCGAAAAAATACAACGTATTTATTTAAATTTAGAGTACGACGTATATATAGTATAATTATTCAAATTACTTACATTTTTCGAAAATACTCAAGGAATCACATTAAGAAAAAACCACCTCTGGCCCAAGAAACCCCAAGGACTCCTTACAACGAATGAGCCTTATAACACCGGATATCCGCTCGGGAAACTAGTCCCCGATAATGACGTTCTGGTATCCGAGATTTAATCATAAAATTTAAGGTAATTCCGTTGATTTTGGTCGTTTTTGCCGGGTGATTTTTACCAATATGAACAACGAATATCTTTACGGTTCGCGAGACAGTTAATTGTAAATTGCAGTCAGCAGTATTGGTAATTTCATGGGTTTCTGAAGCAAAATTACTTGACCGTCTTATAGCTTTTCCAAGCATTGGTACTCGGTTTCCGTATAGCCTTATCGAGTATTAATTGTTTTTCATGTGGCCATATCCCTATAGACACTAATTTTTGGTGCTGCCATATTCATAGTTTATCTTTATGCTCTATAAATGTCTGTTCATTTGTGTGTGTGTGTGTGTGTGTGTCGTAAGCTGTCGATTTTAGCGTCGTTTGACTGCCTGTTTTACATGTAACTTATTCCCAATAACCTATTTTTCTCTGTTTCCAATTGACGTTTACAAAGCTACCGATTTTATCATGTTTCTACATTCCAAGTAACTTTTTATGTGATCGTTTGTGCGGGTGGGAAGGTCCTTGCTTTATTTAAAGCTGGCTGGCTTTATGTCGTGGCCGCTTGTATAATGACCAGTTCTTTGTATGGTTGTATTCAGACTGAAATTTTTAATGTCCAGCTGCCGATATTTGTTTATTTTTCATATTTTGCATGAATTGAAAATTGGCCGGGTATTCATGCAGCCAAATTAAGAATGGCATATTTCTGTGCTATTTTATGTAGCATTTTAACAATGACCGCATTCAGAGCAATGTTTTTCCCTCGTTATTCATGGTAGCGTATTTTTTTTTTATGTTCTCAGATAATAGGCCCAGCCCACATGTTTTTTCTCTTCATATTGAGAATTAATTCAGGGTAGGCTACATGTTTTTCTGCCCTTAAAGAATTAGGGTTAGGCTACTAGTTTTTCTGTATATCATGATCAGGCTGCGCGTTTTTCTGTTCTTATCAAGAATTAGGCTAGGCTACCTGCTTTTCTGTCCATATCCAGGATCAGGCTACGTGTTTTTACTGTCCATATCCAGAATCATGGCTAGGCTAGGCTACCTGTTTTTCTTGTCATGTTCAGGATTAGGCTCCCTGTGACATTAGTCTTAGGCTATCTGTTGTTTCAATCCATATTCAGAATTAGGCCATAAATAAATCTAATCCTTCGGGCCAGCCCTAGGAGAGCTGTTAATCAGCTCAGTGGTCTGGTTAAACTAAGATATACTTAACTTTTAGTTTGTGTGCCTTTTTTAGATTTTTTTTTTTACTTTTGGAGACTGAATTTTTTGCGATTTCCTTGGGCACTTCGAAGTTGGTTAAGATTTCTCTTTTTTTCTGTTAATTGCTTTCTGCCAATAAGACACCTACCCCGACAAAGGATGGTTTCTCTCCTCCTACTAAAGATTTCTAGATTATCACCTTATATTTAGCTTAATCTGTACGTTCTGTAAGCACATGCAAATTACTTGAACACACACACATTCATCGTCTCTCAGAGTTCTAGTTTTAATCCGTTCTGGTCAGAGCAACGTCTTATTCCTAAAGCATCTCATGCTTTCAGGTTTCCATGACCCACATGCAAATTTTCATTTTTTCTTCCACATTCGACCACCAGATTTTACTTCCATAGAGTAGAATCGGCTAAGCAGTCCCATCATGGTTTCCAAATTCTGCTTCCATAGGCTTTCACAAAGGCTATTCAGTAACTTTAGCGAAGATTCCACAGCCTAACTTATATCATCAACTCTGAGTCGATGAAAATAATCGTTGCGACTCCAGTTACGTTTCGGTAGACACCTTTAGAAAGTCTTTAGTAAGCATTGTTGTTCAGGCTGTTTATGCTTTAGTTTTGGTTAAGGCTGAATGAAGGAAAAGAGTCATTCATTGTGATTATGGGAATAAATACTTAAATAGTTTCAGTCTTGTGCTCTGAGTTGTAAGGGTTTCAGGATAAATATAAAAGTTGTTTGAAAGCATGTACAAAAATATATTTGTTTGTTTTATTATAAATGACAGTTACTGTTTAGAATATATTACATTTACTGTTTAGTATAAATTGCAGTTACTGTTTATCTTAAATTACAGCCACTGTTTAGTATAAATTACAGTTACTGTTTAGTATAAGTTCCAGTTACTTTTGAGAATAAATTACGGTCATTGTTTAGTGTTAATTACAGTTGCTGTTCAGTAAAATTTCCAGTTGCTTTTGAGAATAAATTACAATCACTGTTTAGTATAAATTACACTTACTGTTTAGTATAAGTTCCAGTTATTTTTGAGAATAAATTACAATCACTGTTTAGTATAAATTACAGTTACTTTTTAGTATAAATTACAGTTACTGTTTAGTATAAGTTCCAGTTACTTTTGAGAATGAATTACAATCACTGTTTAGGGTAAATTACAGTTACTATTTATAATAAATTACATTAACTGTTCAGTATAAATTACAGTTACTGTTTAGTATAAGTTCCAGTTACTTTTGAGAACTAATTACAATCACTGTTTAGTGTAAATTACAATTACTGCTTAGTATAAGTTCCAGTTACTTTTGAGAATAAATTACAATCATTGTTTAGTATAAATTACAGATACTGTTCAGTATAAGTTCCAGTTATTTTGAGAATAAATTACAATCACTGTTTGGTATAAATTATATTTAATGTTTAGTATAAATTACAGTTACTGTCTAATATAAGTTCCAGTTACTTTTGAGAATAAATTACAATCACTGTTTATTGTAGATTACCGTTACTGTTTAGTATAAATTGCCGTTACTGCTCAGTATAAGTTCCAGTTACTTTTGAGAATAAATTACAATCACTGTTTAGTATAAATTACAGTTACGTTTTAGTATAAATTACAGTTACTTTTGAGAATAAATTATAATCTCTGTTTAGTATAAATAGCAACTGCTGTTTAGTATAAGTTCAGTTACCTTTGAGAATAAATTACAATCACTGCTTAGTATAAATTACCGTTACTGCTTGGTATAAGTTCCAGTTACTTTTGAGAATAAATTACAATCACTGTTTAGTGTAAATTACAGTTACTGTTTAGTATAAATTACAGTTACTGCTTAGTATAAGTTCCAGTTACTTTTGAGAATAAATTACAATCACTGTTTAGGGTAAATTACAGTTACTGTTTAGTGTAAATTACAGTTACTGCTTAGTATAAGTTCCAGTTACTTTTGATAATAAATTACAATCACTGTTTAGTATAAATTACCGTTACTGTTCAGTATAAGTTCCAGTTATGCTTAGTATAAGTTTCAGTTACTTTTGATAATAAATTACAATCACTGTTTAGTATAAACTGCAGTTACTGTTAAGTATAAGTTCCAGTTACTGCTTAGTATAAGTTCCAGTTACTTTTGATAATAAACTACAACCACTGTTTAGTATAGATTACCGTTGCTGTTCAGTATAAGTTCCAGTTACTTTTGATAATAAATTACAATCACTGTTTAGTATAGATTACCGTTACCGTAGCCCAACCATCAAGTTTTCCCTTGAGAAATGATTGTAGTATTTCCTAAAATGAACAGAGACCCTAATTTATCACTCTTTTTTCATGAAGTTTGAAATATCGCCCTGAAGGCATCGACAATATTTCATCAAATGAATAATGAATGGCTGAGGCAAAAAAAAAAAAAAACTGCTATTTCCACGGTGATGAATGAAACTTTGTCTTTTCATTGCATTAACCATTGTGGCGTCACGTAATGGGATTCTCTTTCAATTTGGATGGGATTTTTCTTTCTCCTTTGTCGATGTGAATCGGGATTTATACTGGGGATTTATTTTCAGGATTTATATTCAGTGGAGGACATTGTAGTGTGGGGGCGTTGCCTCTGGTTTTCTCGTTTGATGCAAGACTTGATTTAAATATGGAGAAAGAAGATTTAGATATGGAGAAAGGCAATTTATATATGGAGAAAGACAATTCATACATGGAGAAAGGCAGTTTATATATGGAGAAAGTCAATTTACATATGGAGAAAGACAATTTATATATAAAAAACAATTTATATATGGAGAAAGACAATTTATATATGGAGAAAGAAATTTAGTTATGGAGAAAGACAGTTTGTGTGTATGGAGAAAGACAATTTAAATATGGAGAAAGAATTTATTATGGAGAAACAATTTAATTATGGAGAAAGACAATTTAAATATGAAGAAGGACAGACAATTTAGATATGGAGAAATGCAGTTTATGTATGGAGAAAGACAATTTATGTATGGAGAAAGACATTTTATATATGGAGAAAGACAATTTAAATACGGAGAAAGACAATTTAAATATAGAGAAAGACAATTTAAATATGAAGAAAGACAATTTATATATAAAAACAATTTAAATATGGAGAAAGACAATTTATATATGGAGAAAGGCAATTTTTATATGGAGAAAGACAATTTAGATATGGAGGAAGACAATTTAGATATGGAGAAAGACAGTTTATATATAAAAACAATTTAAATATGGAGAAAGTTTGAATATGGAGAAAGACAATTTGAATATGAAGAAAGACAAAATCAGTGGTTAGATTATTAAAGAGTCAGGCTCTTTTGAGATGTATGCATTTATCTGATCAGTACAAGCATAGTCCATTCTTGATTGATCACAAATAAAAAAAAATAAAACATTTATTTGTAGAAATTATGTTAGCAGGAAAATATTATTTTATGCAGTGGTTTTCTTCGGGGTTTGTTGCTAATTATTTTTGGTGTTATATGTTAACGGTAGTTTTTATTAGAGTTTCAGTAGCTAGTGGCTGTTCTCATTACGTAATTCTTGATATGAGCGCATGCGCAGTTTTGTATTAATGTAGGTACACATTTGTACATAGATATCCATCTAACGCGCGCCCAGACGTACATATGTATACAGTATGTATATATACATATAAATATATATATATATATATATATATATATATATATATATATATATATATATATATATACATATATAAATAGTATACTACACACACACACACACACACTATATATATATATATATATATATATATATATATATATATATATATATGTAAAGTATATATAATTAATTTAGCCTCATTTGTAGTTATATCAAGCTCCTAACATTGGGGAAGCTCTGTGCCTAAGCAGTTCATCCTGGAGCCACTCCTTATACATGCAAAGCCTAAGTAAGTAAAATTACCTCACTTGTAGTTACCATATAAAACGCTTAATGGTGCGGAAGTTTTACTCCTAAGCAGCTCATCCCTGGGGCGTTCCACTCACTGTATTGGGAGACAAATTAATGTTGAAAAAATGTAATTTGTGTTTGAGAGAGAGAGAGAGAGAGAGAGAGAGAGAGAGAGAGAGAGAGAGAGAGAGAGAGAGAGAGAGAGAGAGAGAGAGAATACGCTTTATCCATCCCACTGAATGTATCATTCTAACAATAGCAACATCATTACCTGTTCTAATAATATCAGGTTTAATAACGTCCCAAAATCTCTCTCTCTCTCTCTCTCTTCTCTCTCTCTCTCTCTCTCTCTCTCCCCGCCGCCTCCGGTCGAGGAAATATCATGAATATTGGAACGCAGGAGACCTCTTAATCATGTAGTCGATGACCTTTAATGCTGTGACGCCAAGTGGGTAACTTGATCAACCTAGCAGTCTTGTTTTGTCCTGATTGGAATGAAAATGTATCGGAACGTTCTTTTCAATCTGCTTTCAAAGTTGAAACTTTTAATTATTGGAGAGAGAGAGAGAGAGAGAGAGAGAGAGAGAGAGAGAGAGAGAGAGAGAGAGAGATTTCACCTATATGCGTCTCAGAATCAGTTCATTCTCTTCGTCAAGAAAATCTCGACTTTTTCTCTAAGTAAAAGAGAGAGAGAGAGAGAGAGAGAGAGAGAGAGAGAGAGAGAGAGAGAGAGAGAGAGAGAGAGTGAGTAATTAATGGGCATTAATGGCATGTTTACTCCACCTTTTTTATGCGCTCGTTGCGATAATCTTTCCCTTGGGAGTCTGTGAATGTTGGACATAAGAGAACTTCAAAGACCTTCAGTGATGAAAGGAGGAAAAAGGAGGTAATAGGCAATAAGTTGATTGTGGACTGTAGGTTTTTATTTGTTTCTCTCACTATATTCCTTAGCAGAAATCACATTTGATTGGACGGTAGTACGTAACAGATATGGACAATGACTGCTCTCTCTCTCTCTCATGGTAGTCCTCTCTCGGTAGTACGTACAGACATTGACAATGAACTCGGTAGTACGTAACAGATATCACGACAATGACTGCTCTCTCTCTCTCTCTCTCTCTCTCTCTCTCTCAGGATGATTCATTGCAGAAATGCCAACAGTCACTGGTTTCTCTCTCTTCTTCTTCTTCTTCTCTCTCTGTAGTCCTCTGTGGGTCCAATGACATTGACACTCTGTTTCTGTTGCAGTCTCTCACAGTCCGTATCAGATGAATCTCTCGACTTTGTCTCTCTCTCTCTCTCTCTCTCTCTCTCTCTCCCACCTTAATGCCCTATACCTGAAAGTGACCTACGCTATAATCGCTTTTTACCAGTGGACCCATCTTTGAATTGGAAAACTTTTCATAAAGGCAAAAGCGAGAAAAAAATGTCCCTCTTTCTGTTCCCCCTTAATAGCCCTTAGCGGAATGGGTTAGAATCCCCCCACCCCCTTTTTTTTTATTAGACCCATCATTCGAAAAGAAAACTCTGATAAATGCGAAAGTATGAAAAAAAGGGGGCAAAAAACGGTAGCCTACCATTGGCGTGAAAGTGGGAGTGGAAAAAGTGGATGATGTGCCTTCTCTCTCTCTCTCTCTCTCTCTCTCTCTCTCTCCATAAGCCCTTGAGGAAGAGAACTATTTTTATTAGTCTTTTTCCTGTTGAAAACAAAACTGATGCAGATGAAAGCTTAAACAGCAAAAAGCATAAAAATATTACTAATTGCAGAGCGTATGTTTCTGTACGTCAGAATCTCGGTTGGTCGAGTCCAGAGAGCCACAACAGGCCTGTTATACCCACCAATAACGCCTTGCCTCACTTCCCGGCCGTCCTATGGCAAGGACCCGCCCTGGCATAAGGCCAGGTTAGTCTAAAATCAACCAGCCACGTGCGTCAAAAAGAAGGATATTTCTTGCAGGATTTTGGTTCTTGTTTGTCCTTTGGGGCTGTCTATGTATATATGTGTATGTATGCATGTATGTATATATATATATAGTATATATATAAATATATATATGTATTTATATATACATTATATATATACATATATTTATGTATGTGTATATATATATATATATATATATATATATATATATATATATATATATATATATATATATATATATATATATATTAGAGAGAGAGAGAGAGAGAGAGAGAGACCGTATCATCCCATCTTTCCACTTCTACTCTCGGGTCAAAGACAGGGTGCCTCCTCTTTTTTTTTTTTGCTTTTATTTTTTCATACTTTCATCTTTATCAGAAGTTTTCTTTTCGAATGGCTGGTAAAAAAGAAGAAAGGATTCTAACCTATGGCGCCAAGGGCTATTAAGGGGAGAGAGAGAGAGAGATAGAGGGAACGAGAGAGAGAATTTTTTCCACGCTTTCACCTTCATCAAAAATTTCCTTTCCCTAAAGATGGGTTCAATGGAAAAAAAAAAGATTGTAACGTAGGTCACTTTCAAGTAAGGGGTGTTTAGGAGAGAGAGAGAGAGAGAGAGAGAGAGAGAGAGAGAGAGAGAGAGAGAGAGAGAGAGAGAGAGAGAGAGATTGCAGATATTCACTGTCATGAGACAGACAGAGATTTAGTATAGGCTAAATATCGTTTAAAGGAGAGAGAGAGAGAGAGAGAGAGAGAGAGAGAGAGAGAGAGAGAGAGAGATTGCAAATATTTACTGTCATGAGCCAGACAGATTTAGTATAAATATCACTTTAAAGGGGAGAGAGAGAGAGATTGCAAATATTTACTGTCATGAGACAGACAGACAGATTTAGTATAAATATTTTAAAGGAGAGAGAGAGAGACAGAGAGAGAGAGAGAGAGAGAGGAGGTTTCAAAATATTTCAATCAGAGAGAAAGAGACAGGGAGAGAGAGAGGAGAGAGATTCTAATTTTTTATTTCATGGAACAGGATTCCTTTGAAAAATATTTCAAGGAGAGAGAGAGAGAGAGAGAGAGAGAGAGAGAGAGAGAGAGAGAGAGAGAGAGAGAGAGAGAGAGAGAGAGAGAAATGCCTTCTCCATAAATTATTCTGCCCAGAAAGGACCCATTTGCATAATTTTTTTTCAAAAAGTACCAAGCGTAGCAATAAACACGTTGCATTTTAAACCATGTTGGATTTTAAACCGTGGTTTATTCTCACCCCCAACCACCTCCCCCTTCCGCCTCCCCCCTCCGCGTCATCCCCCTCTCTCCTGAAAGAACCACCGTACAAAATTAAGAAATTATATTCAAGTGGATTCCGCGAGTCTAGTAATGTGTTGGACCAAAGTGGCCTTTATATTTTGGCCACTGTGGAATTTCTTGATAGTGGGCGACTACCTTGTTGTTATAATTGTTGTTGTTTTTGTCGTTTTTGGTATTTGGTTATTGCTATTGTACGTTGCTGCAGTTGTTGTTATTGCTGTTTTTGTCGTGTTAATAGTATTGTTATTTTTTACTTTCGTTGTCATCGTTAATTTTGTAAACTTTTTTTTTTTATTTTTCGCCGTCTTAATATAATTATTATTGTTATTTTCTTCATTTTTGTATTATCATTGATACAGTCGATGTTTTTTCTGCTGTATTTATCAGTTCCTCGTTGGACGGGTCGGTATAGTTCTCGATAACACTCTGCTGGGCCCGCGTTCGAGTCTCCGCCCGGCCAATGAAGAATTAGTGGAATTTATTTCTGGTGATAGAAATTATCTCCCGCTATAATGTGGTCCTGATTCCAATGTTGTAGGTCCCGTTGCTAGTAACCACCAGTTCTTAGCCACGTAATGTAAATTTAACCTTCGGGCCAGCCCTAGGAGAGCTGTTAATCAGCTCAGTGGTCTGGTTAAGCTAAGGTGTACTTAACTTTTTTTGCTGTATTTATTATAATTTAGTATTATTATTATTATTATATTATTATTATTATTATGTTATTATTATTATTATTATTATTATTATTATTATTATTATTATTATTATTATTATTATTATTATTATTATGAGCAGACTAGAAACAGTTTCGTCTCGTCATTGCATTTATACATTTAATCATTCAGTTCCTCTTCGCGTTTCTAGTGAGCAAAAACTTGTTACTTTAATTTCCTCTCGCTGTTTCATTTAATACTGTCAATTAAAATGATCACTGCATCTTCTGTGGCAGTCGTCAAAATAGGGAAATAGTTTCATGCTGTCGGAGGCAACTTCTGAATTCTGTTTAATTAAGGAAAAACATTAGAAAAAATGTATCAGTTTTTCAAACGGAATCAATTGGTTACTTCGTGTCCTCGAAGGCATGAATTGAATTTCATCGCATGCATGTATCTGTCTATCTGTCTGTTTGTCTACTTTATATATATGTATATAAATTATATATATATATATATATATATATATATATATATATATATATATATATATATATATATATGTGTGTGTGTGTGTGTGTGTGTGTGTGTATGTATATATATATTAATTATATATATATATATATATATATATATATATATATATGTGTGTGTGTGTGTGTGTGTGTGTGTGTATGTGTATATATGTATATGTTATATTTCATTTTTCATTAATTTATTTAAAATTTTATTTTTCCTTTCTTATTGTATTTTTTATTTATTCTTATTTAATTTAATTTTTTCTTCTGTTTTGTTGATTTTTACCTATTTTTATTTTATTTTTATACATGTATATGTATATATATGCATGTGTATAATATATACATATGTGTGTGTGTTAGCAATACTTTGATTGATACGCGTAGGCTACCTGTATGTGCAGTGAGTTACAGATTTAGCTCAACGTACACATATATGATCAGTTTGCACGGAATGCATACATACATATGAATATATATGATAATGTGTAATAAATATTCATGGGCATTCAGACCTGCTGTGCCTTTCACAACAAAGCTAGGATACGTTAGGCCTACATTACGCATCCTATTTGTCCTGTCCGTCCTTTGTAGGATCATAGGATGGGTCCTCATTTGCCTGTCTTAGTTGAATTCGTGTTTTCTTCATTTCCTTAATGAGTTCCTTTATCCTCGCCTTCTTGTGGCTAGTTAATTACCTAAGCCAGGGACGTTAAGCAGTTTGTTCCATTTGTCGTGTGCTAGTAGGTTTGCAGGGAAACTAGTGAGCATAGGTCTATTGTATTTTTCAAAAAAATGCACAATTTTCCAGGCCCCATGGTGGGGGTAGTGCCGAAGTTCACTGTAGGCATTATTATTATTATTTTACTTTATTTTATTATTATTATTATTATTATTATTATTATTATTATTATTATTATTATTATTATTATTATCCTAGTCCTGCCTAGTTCCTATATATGGTCAACAGACAAAAATGAAAACGTGATTGGGTGTAGCAAGGGACTTTATTATTATTATTATTATTATTATTATTATTATTATTATTATTTTACTTTATTTTATTATTATTATTATTATTATTATTATTATTATTATTATTATTATTATTATTATTATTATATCCTAGTCCAGTTTAGTTATATATATTGTCAACAGTCAAAATGAAAACGTGATTGGGTAGTAGAGTCCATATTATTATTATTATTATTATTATTATTATTATTATTATTATTATTATTATCCTAGTCCTGCTTTTAGTTATATATATTGTCAACAGTCAAAAATGAAAACGTGATTGGGTGTAGTAGAGGACTTTGTTGTTATTATTATTATTATTATTATTATTATTATTATTATTATTATTATTATTATTATTATTATTAGTCCTGCTTTTGTTATATATATTTCAACAGTCAAAAAATGAAAACGTGATTTAAATAAAGGACCTATTATTATTATTATTATTATTATTATTATTATTATTATTATTATTATCTCAGCTAAGCATAGGGAACTCGAATATTGAATACAACAGCATGCGCGGAGTTTGACGAAAGTTTAATTAGGGAAACCTGATAGCTTATCAGCTAATTATAGCGAGACCGAGCC
This sequence comes from Macrobrachium rosenbergii, assembly GCF_040412425.1. Lineage (NCBI taxonomy): Eukaryota > Metazoa > Arthropoda > Malacostraca > Decapoda > Palaemonidae > Macrobrachium > Macrobrachium rosenbergii. The sequence goes on along the minus strand of NC_089793.1, from coordinate 6,139,700 downwards.
CGGTAATAATTCATTATTGATGGGGTTCGCCGAGGAAAAGATAATTGGATTATTTTGCTTGCTATTTCCTTGAGAAATGCAAAAGCACTTTAATTCATTAACGGTTTCTTGCGTTTAAGCTTGTATTTGCTTGTTTTGTTATCGGTGATATGTAATATGATCAATTAATTACTGAATAACTTGAGGAGTAATTATGATCACCCAGTTTTCCTAATATTTCAAGTAGCATTATTTTTGCGAAGGTTATTGGCCGAGTGAAATGCTTGCGAGGGCGGTCACCCATCCAAGCAGTGACCGCTTCCAAATTGGTTTCATCTCATCAACGTCTGATTTTATCAGTTTTTATGATGTTTTTGTTGTTATTTTAATTACCGCTGCAGTATTATCAGTATTATCTATAATACCACTGAACCACTGCCTGAAGCCATAATCAATACAAGGGATTCATTTACGTATATTCTTAAACATGGCAAAACACGCAGGAGTGCATGCATGCAAATGAAAGAGGGTTTATGCAATTTATGCAAACATGCAACCCACACATATTATCTCCAGGTGGGAATCGTTTCACATTAATGGAAAGAGAGAGAGAGAGAGAGAGTGAGAGTTAAATTTGCAACTGAAGGTACTAGGATATTTCGTATTTTCAGATGAAAAATGGGGGTTAGAGAGAGAGAGAGAGAGAGAGAGAGAGAGCGCGAAATTTACAGCAGAGCGTACTGTGATATTTCATGTTAGATGAAAAATGAGAGAGAGAGAGAGAGAGAATGCTAAATTTATACAACTGAACGTACTAGGATCTTTTGCGTTGTCAAATGAAAAATTTGGTAAAATTTAGGAAAACCTAAGGAAACTTGATATATTTCTGTCCTAAGTTTCCCCGGATATGTACGAGAAATAAGTAAAATTAGCATCGTTTCGAGAGCTGCATTCAAAGTTGCTGGGAAGAACCTTATTCTCACGATAGAAAATCCATTTGCTGCATTTTTTCTTCTACATAATAATTATTTTGTATAGCAATTACCCATGTCTGAAGACATAACCTTATTATAGGTTACTCTTGTGTAGTTTATTTCAATTACTGTATTTTAAAAATAATTTTTTTTTTGTAAATATAGTAGCTCTCGTCTATCAGAAAAGCAGATTTCCTCAATTTACGATATAAATTTTTAGCGTCATCACAATTAAAATGTTAACTGAGGTTTCTGCAAGTCTTGTTATACTAAAGCCACTATATATTTACATAGAATATATTTCCTATACATAAAATATATTTCATTATACAAAATTAAAATTATAAGAAAAACATTACTCATGATCACGTGACTCCTGACGTTTTGTTAATACGGTTTGATCTACGTCTTCTCTTCGGAAATAAAATTCACTGTGACAGTGTTCAGATGGTTCGTTTTTTTGGGTCTGCAAGGCCATCCCCTCCCTTCCCTCCCCTCCCTTTTCTTCCTCCTCAAATTTTTTTTTTTTTTTTTTTGCCCCATGTTGTTCGTGACAGCTGTTTGGGTGAGTTGTATCTTCCGGGTGTTCTCGTTGTGACGTCACTTTCATCATCAGATAAATTTTTATATAGTTGTTAACAACTTGTTCGATTAGCAGATGCGCCACAACAGCCAAAACATTTGTTATCCTTCGTACGTACGCAAGTAAGAGCGTATGAAACCAATGCAGGTGTTTCCAAGTACGCGCAGCAGCACAGATGTTTTTGAAGGAGTGGAAGACACGAAAGCATCACACATGTTCTGAAGTAAGCACCTCGCAGGTGCCCTTGGAGGAGGGTCGAAAGAAAATTGCTGGGGCATGCGTGAAAAGCAGGTTTTTTTTTTTTTTTTTTTTACAGCGTATAAGTTAAAGGAAAGTTTCCCAGTATGGTTCGCGGAAGATTTAGAGCGGCGGAAGGAAAGGGAAGACCAATAACTCGATATTAGTTTCTCCACTTCCATAAATAAAACTTGCAGCAATAAAACTTGCAGCAATGCAGGTGTTCGTATATGAGTGGGAGAACAACGTTGAAAGATGGTTCGCTAAAGAAATACTACAAGGAGGCGTAAGTGTTACGTCGCCTTTGAGAAAGGAGGGATGGCAATGGATTTCCAGATTTCCAGCGAGCCTGGAAAACGCGTCGGGCGCAACAGCCCTCTTTCTCCAACCTCTTCCAGCTCTCCCTCCTCCTCCTCCCCATCCTCCTCGTCCTCCACCACCACCACCACCATCTCCTCCTCCTCCTCCTCCTCCTCCATTCTGCTTTGCTCCAGTTTATCACTAGACTGCGTGACAGTAGGATCGTGCAGTCTCCGTGTCCGACCCACCTTCTCTCGCTCACTCAACGCACCTGGCTCTCTCTCTCTTTTCCCCTCTCACGTCCAGGCTTGACGTGCCTCGTGTTTTGCCCTAACCCGGAAAAAAAGACGTAGCCTTTAAAAAAAAAAAAAAAAACCCTTACAGTGACTTCTGACTTATTCTCGCGATTGAAAATAAAAGGAGGGAGTGCCGAGTTTGCCGAAGAAAACGGTTTGTTGTGCCTCCGGTCATAGTTTCCCCTTATTTTCTTTCTAGAGGAGAGAGAGGAAAGGAGAGGAGAGCGGGCTAGGAGGAGGAGGAGAGAGAGAGAGAGAGAGAGAGAGAGAGAGAGAGAGAGAGAGAGAGAGAGAGAGAGAGAGCGCATAAAATCCTCCCTCGCAGCGGGTTAGAAAAAACTCCCGAAGGATGTGAGGGACAGGGAGTCGTCCTTCGCTCCGACCTGGGACGTCCCTCTCGCATCCGGGCGGCGGCGTCCTTTGCCTTTCCATGAGGTGATCCCGCTGTCGGCTCATGAAAAGGCGCGGCGACACGGCACTCGCTCTCCTCCTTCTCCCAGGCGAAGCCAAGGGCCATGGGATGCAAACTGTCCAGGGCTCTGTCCAGGGACCAAGACCTGGGGAAGAAGGAGAAGGACCTCAACGAACCCCCGGCCCCCCCGCCCCCTGACCCTCGCCTGCCCCTCAACGCCCGTCAGAAGTTTAACATCGCCAAGTCCTGGAAGGGGATCAGCCGCGCCCTCGAACCCACCGGCGTCTACATGTTTCTCGAGTAGGTCCCCCAGGGTGGTTTGGTTCTGTGGAGAGAATGAGAGAGTCCAGTAGAGTAGTGATTGTGGCTAGCTCTGCGTTTATTGACAATGGGGCACGTAGGTGCATCTACAGTATATATCCATGTAATCCCACACAAGTATACATATATATATATATATATATATATATATATATATATATATATATATATATATATATATATATATATATATATATATATATATATATATATATATATATATATATATATATCTCACCATCCCATACTGTTTTTTACAAGGTATTCTACTATGTTGAAAATTACTTTCCCTACTAGGCTAATCACCTGCTGGGACCTTTTTCTCAGGAAATGTACGTAGCTTGAATATTGTTGTGCCTCTTATAAAGATTCAGTTTTAGGGCTGTCAGTGCTAGGGCTATATCCAAATTTTCAGGCCCTCAGTGCTAGGGATATATCCCCAAATTTTCCCTTAGACTCTCAATGCTAGGGCTATATCCCCAAATTTTCCCTTAGGCTCTCAGTGTTGGGGCTATATCCCCAAATTTTCCCTTCGGCTCTCAGTGTTGGGGCTATATCCCCAAATTTTCCCTTAGCCGCTAGTTCTGGGACTGTCTCCAAATTTCCCCCTAGGCTCTAGTTTTAGGGCAGTATCCTCAAATTTCAAGCTCCCATCCATACCAAGTAAAGCATTTGAAGTTTATACATCAGACTTTTTGGCTGAATTTCAGTTCAGGAGAAAGGAAAATCATAAAAATATTCGTAATCAACATCAAGAATAATTGGTACTAATGCCAAATAACATTGGGAGACAGACATTTAACATTTTTGCAGACACGTCCCCAAATTTCAAGCTTCGGTCTATACCAAGTAAAATGCCTTTGAAGTTTATACGTCAGCCTCCTGAGCTGAATTTTTGTGTAGCAGTTTGTCTAACCATAAAAATATTGAAGAATAATTGATGCGAATTCTTCGTAACACTGGAGGGCAAATATTTGACATTTTTTGAGGACGTGGCGATGACGTGTTTACTCTTTCAGTGGAATAGATGAAGTCTTTCCATTTGGTTAATTTGGTTAATGTCTGTCTGTCTTCTCGTGATGGACAGTTTGTTTGGCTTGATTAATTATGAGGAATATTCCGTTTCAGCTGCAGCGTGGATATTGGCCAAGACTGCCTATGCTGTTGTTATAAATAGCATAGCTTTCCGAGCAGTATATATGTATGTTTTTATATACATATACAGATGTAATAGATCTATATATGTATATGTATACATACATATATACATATAGTATATATGTATACTATGTATATATTTATTTACTTTATATATATATGAACATATGCAACTTATTATATATAAATATGTATAGCTAATATCTATCTATATATATATATATATATATTATATATATTATGATATGAAGGTATATATGTACTTCTCTCTCTCTCTCTTCTCTCTCTCTCTATATATATATATATATATATATATATATATATATATAAGTATATATAAATATATATATATATATATAATATTGATAAGGTGACAGGACATAGGGTATGAACGCCACAGCATGAAAAACAAAAATAAAAAAAAAATGACACGGAAAGCAGATGTCTCTCTCTCTCTCCCCGTCTCTCTGAGGAAGAAGAAAGCGAAAGGAGGCGACGCCGCGGGAGGATTTTATTGACGGAGTACCTGAAGTGTTCGATTGGAGGGCCCTTGATATCGGAAACTCGTGAAAACTCGTGCATGAGAGACGGGAATGACACACCCCTGTGTGTGTGAGAGAGAGAGAGAGAGAGAGAGAGAGAGAGAGAGAGAGAGAGAGAGAGAGAGAGGTCCAACAACTTCTGATCAATCTTGCTTAGTTGTGTGAATGCACGTTATATACATACAGTTACGTATATATATATATAATATATATATATATATATATATATATATATATATATATTTATATATAAATGTAAAATTGTATAAATGTATGGTACTGTATATATGTCTATAGTATTATGTGTATTATTTAACGAGGCTTCACTATATACATAGATACATTCATACATGCATACAGTTAGTATGTATATGTGTATATATATAAATGTGAAATTGTATGCATGTATGTATGTATGTATATAGTGTGTGTATTATTTAACAAGGCTTCATACTACTGATTAGTAGCACGTCGACCTCTGTCACGTACAAACACATGCGCATATATATGTATATATGTACATATATACATGTAATATTATATATATATATATATATATATATATATATATATATATATATATACATATATATATATATACTGTATATATATGGGTGTGTGCGCATGTTTGTATACATACATACAGACACACGCATACATACATACATAATGGTGCCATCAAACACTACCGCTCAATCGGTGTTAATCTTCTTCCTCCTATATTCAGAAACTTTGGTCCTGGAGACTTCTTTTTTATTTTTTTATTTTTTTCCATCAGTGATTTTTCCATACATATATACCTAAGTCCCTCAATCTGATGGGCTTATGAACGCCATAACTCAGTACCTTTAAAGAAAGTAACTTATAGGCGCGCCTCACACCGCCGTAAAACACGTCATAAACATGGCGGCAACTTGTTACACAATCACAAACAAGTTATATTCAAGTTGACGACGTATTGGTGGTATTCCTGACCAAGTTCTTCGAGCGGGTATCCAGCATATGCCAAAGGTATACATTTACCACCTACACCAGTTGACTTGTTTTCAGTATGTTTGTGACGTGTTTGCGATATGTTTCCGGCGTGTGTTTATGTCCGGTTGTTTTGACTGTAGTGTGGACACGCCATGATACAGAAGAGTTGTGAACTTTGATACTGGGATGACCCTCATTATATATATATATATATATATATATATATATATATATATATATATATATATATATATATATATATATATATATATATATATATATATATATATATTTATATATATATACATATCTCAAATAATATATATATATATATATATATATATATATATATATATATATATATATATATATATATATATACACAATACACACATACATATACATATAGAATCTGTTGGGGATAATTTCCTTTTCCCCTGAAGCCATCCCATCTAAAGGAAGATTTTCCTTTACCGAGAAAAAGCTAACAAGAAAAAAAAAGTTTGGCAACGATTGTTGATAATATATGTAATATATACTGGCCTCCGTTGGCCTCTTACCATCAAATAGAATCGTAACTTTTCTCTCGTTTCCGATTCCAAAAACATTTATGCCATTTCCAGGATGTCCATAAATATATTCGGCGACTGGAAGCGCGGGAGGAAGCTGACAGATTGGATATATTGATTCTCACGAATGTGTTTTTTTAGGGGAAGGTAAATATAGAATGGTGATAAGTGTGTCTCTATATATATATGTTTGTGCGTGTGTTTGTTTGTTTGTGTGCGCATGTGCGGGCACGTATTCACAAGCCTGCTTGACCCAGAATTCAACGAGCGTTCACACTCTGGTAAAATAAAGCTTCCGATCTCTGTCGTACGCGTTCAACATTTCACCATTTACCGAATAAAACTTTGTTCGTAATGAAGTAAAACTTTCGAAACACGGTTTCAGTTTCGAGTCCAGAACTCTCTCTCTCTCTCTCTCTCTCTCTCTCTCTCTCTCTCTCTCTCTCTCTCTCTCTCTCTCTCTCAGCCATTATCGTGAATTACAAGTTTAATTATTCAACGGTTGTAAGTTATCGCGTCAGGATTTACAGGTGCGTAAATGAGGGCGAAGAAACAGTTTTGTTAACTTATTGCAATGTGTACAAATAAATCATATATATATATATATATATGTTATATATATATATATATATATATATATATATATATATATATATATATATATATATATATATATATATACACATATATATATATATATATTGGGGGCATGTTAGAGATATTTAGTAATAGTTCTTGACTTACTTAATAAATAAGATTTTTTAGTATGTACAGTGCAACTGAACCATTTTGCCAATTAGGGTATTTTTGGCTTGAATTGGTCTATCTGTCATGTGACAAGGGTTTTAAAGTTTGACCAATCTTTTTGGTGTGTTATCATATTGTGCTTAGCTCACGTTCCCTGACATAAAAATTACATTTTGGTTAAGGTTAAACAAACATTAGCTTTCTTTCAGACGCGAAGAAAGACTTTTGGTTCAAAAATGAAAGTCAAATAATAAAAACAAAATACAAAGGAGGAATGTATTATTTTATAGATAAAAAGATATTTTCTAACACATCGTGGGGTGTACGCCCCACAAGGGAGGTAATTTGATTTTTAAAGGGGTTAATTCGAGAATATAAGAATTATATATCACCACAGGGCCATCAGGCTTTTAGAGGCGATTAGGTGGTGGCATGGCCAAAATAAGTTCGGGAACCACAAACGAATATTGTAAGTGAAACAGGGCATGATCTGACCTTAGGTTGATTGTTGAAAGGACTGCATAGCTGCAGTTTCAGATTCAACCGTCCTGATGCCAGCACGGGCTCTTGCTTTTTGGCAGCCTGGAAGGCATATTTGTCGTTGTTGTGTATTTAGCTGGCCTTATGCCAACACGGGCTCTTGCTTTTTGACAGCCTGTAGGGCATCGTTATTTATGAAATATAGATACACAGGGAGCTTAGAAATGATGAGAAAGACTGACTCAGGCCAAAAAGAACGTATAATTGAAAACTTGTAGGTAACTACGTTGCAAGCGAGGAATTGCAAAGGAAGGCGAGGGAAAGAAATACAAGGATGATAACGATTAAAAAGGGCAGGAAGGGAATGAGGATGGTAGAATGTAATTAGAGAATTGAGAAGGGGAACGTTCGACTCCCCATCGACAAGGGTCAGGTAAGTGGGATTAGCGAGCAGGGGGAGAATTTATTATTATTATTATTATTATTATTATTATTATTATTATTATTATTATTATTATTATTATTATTATTTATTCCAACATGTCTATATATTCTAGTGGGACAAGCAGTGCTAATTATAACTGTAAACAAACAAGCTCGTATTTGCTTGAATAACGATCAACTGGGGCAGATTGGCATGGCGTTTTTGTGCTGCATTACGGACTTTGAAACTGCGAGAAACACACCAGTAATACAACATTGCAGACCGTTCCACAGTCTGGTAGCCGAGGGAACAAAAGATCTCTGATACTGGCCACAGAGACACCTTTATAGAGGACAGTTGTAGGTTGGAGTTGATGACAGTAGACGTTAAACAGTGACGTGAAGAGATTTCATCGATGAAAATATATTATATTATAATATTGACTTTTATGTGTGATTATTGACTTTGTGACTGTGTTGTATGTGTTTAAAGATATTTTATAGATAAATTGATTTTATTTATAAAATATCAGTTTTAAGTGTAAGTCATTGACTTTCTGATTCTGTTTTCTGAGCTTTTAAGAATATTTTTTAACAATAGAATTATTTTAAATAACCTATTGGTGTATGTATGTGTATATAAATACGTATATGTAATATACGTATATATATAGTATACATTGTATTATATATATATATATATATATATATATATATATATATATATATTATTGATTGTAATTCAGACTTCTCATAATTTACCTTAAATATATATATATATATATATATATATATATATATATATATATATATATATATATATATATATATATATATATATATATATATATATATATATATATAATTTCATGGAATCATTCAGAGGCACAATTTATCCATAGAAATCCTTTTAATAAGTCCTAATGACTTTCCCCTTTTAAAATGTTGCCTTGCCTGTGCGCCCGCCAAATGCTTTTTAATCTGTCGAAATGACATCCGTGATTAAAATCTACAGCCCATGGTTCATTTTTTTTATTAATGACTAAAAGCTTAATGAGGAAATATTTTGTGTTTAGGATTGTGTATATATTTATTCATTATGCCAGCCACACACACACACACACACACATATATATATATATATATATATATATATATATATATATATATATATATATATATATATATATTTATATGTATATATATACACTGACATCAGTTTTATTTTTTCACCAATAAAATTATTAATATTATTCAATGATGCATTGATGGTCTTTTTATTCAATATCAATAAAGGTTTCGAGAGAACCATCTCCCATTTGCCCCATTAGAATCTATATATATCACTCATTATTTTTTGGTCCCTTGCGGGATGTAAGTGCTAAATCAGTTTACCTCACATGGTGCACTGTAGGCATTACTTGAGGTTCTTTGCAGCGTCCTTTCGGCCCCTAACTGCAGCCCCTTACATTACTTGTGCTGTACCTCCGTTCATATTCTCTTTCTCCCACCGTACTTTCCACTTTCTCCTGACAGTTGTTTCATAGTGTAACTGGGAGGGTTCCCTCCTGTTACACCTTTCAAACCTTTTACTCGCAAATTCCCATCCAGCGCTGAATGACCTCGTAGGTCCTAGCTTTTGGCCTCTGGACTAAATTCTATATTCCATTCCATTCCATTTTGGTTTTATTTCGTTTTTTACTGCTCGCTGGGGAGATGACGAGATATAACTTATATTTTTGAACTCTCTTATCAGGAGCATATGACCATTCAAGCAAGTGACCTTTTCCTTCCTTCCTTCCTTCCTTCCTTCCTTCCTTCCTTCCTTCCTTCCTTCCTTCCTTCCTTCCAGCGGGTCATGAAAAACGACCCCTTAGGGGCAAAAAGGGGGTCATTTCGGTTGATGCAGAGATTATGGATTAACTGTCAGCTGAAGAGAGAACTGTGACCACTGAAGCATTTAACCCTTCCTTCCTTACTACCTCCTGTGGGTCATGAGACTGACCTCTTAGGGGCAAAATAGGGTCATTCTAGTCGAAAACAGAGATTAGGGGCTCACTGTCCTCTGGAGAGAGAACCATGACCCTTCAAGCATTTGAACCTTCCTTCCGTACTACCTCCAGTGGGTCATGAGACTGAACCCTCAGGGGCAAAATAGGGTCATTCTAGTCAAAACAGAGATTAGGGACTCACTGTCCACTGAAGAGATGACTTAATCTTGTTGAACCTTTTTATAAGGAGCATACGACCTTATTTTTGAACACTCTTATCAGGAGCATACGACCATATTTTTGAACCCTCTTATCAGGAGCATACGACCATATTTTTGAACCCTCTTATCAGGAACATACGACCATATTTTTGAACCCTCTTATCAGGAGCATACGACCATATTTTTGAACCCTCTTATCAGGAGCACACGGCCATATTTTTGAACCCTCTTATCAGGAGCACACGGCCATATTTTTGAACCCTCTTATCAGGAGCACGCGACCATATTTTTAAACCCTCTTATCAGGTGCATACGACCATAATCTTGAACCCTCTTATCAGGAGCATACGACCATTCAAGCATCTGACCCTTCTTGCTGACCTCCTTCCAGTGGGGCATGTAAACGACCCCTTGAGGGAAAAACGGGGTCATTCCGGTTGAGGCAGAGATTAGAAACAGAGGAATCAACGAACGCTTTGCTTCAAGGAAGAATTTGTACTTCGGTGATGCTGTGTCAACAAGCTGTTAAGGGAGAAAGGGAAAAGGTTTTCAGTGTTTGTTTAAGCTATCTGTGTTTGTTAGTTGTTTAGTCCGTATGTTGCGTTTACTTTCACTAACCGTCTTATTGGGAGAAACATATGGAAAGTAAACTCAGGTAGAACCGTGGTTTTGGTTCAGTTTTAGGATATTATTTGTTAAGGTTCTAAGTGACTTAGAAATGTTTGTATTGTGTAAATTATGTTCTAAGCAGTTTCTTGGTCTCCTTGTTGTATGAGTTTATTTTATTATATGTATAATGCTTTGGAATTGTTTTCTCTCTTTTATAAGTCAGCTTCAGACATTTTGGAATCCCTGTGTCTCAGATATTGTTAATGTGTCATCCCTTCCCATCACGTCATGTTACTCAGTAGCAATGAAGAGACATCTTTTGCAGCCTTGGAAACTATCTCGTCAATTATGAACTGGCATAATTTTGATTTTAAGAGCAATCATTTCATCATATATAACTCTGCTTTTAGTTTTCTGTAAAAGAAAACAATTGTGCCGGCTTTGTCTGTCCGTCCGCACTTTTTTCTGTCCGCCCTCAGATCTGAAAAATTACTGAGGCTAGAGGGCTGCAAAGTGGTATGGTGATCATCCGCCCTCCAATCATCAGACATACCAAATTGCGGACAGGAAAAATGCGGACGGACAGACAAAGCCGGCACAAGAGTTTTCTTTTACAGAAAATAAAAATGAGAAAATTTGTATTTTAGTTGAACAAAAATGGTGGAATCTTCCTTCATCAAAGTTCAAGGAAGACGAACTGCCAGAGTATTGTAGAAGTTGGTTGCTAAGTAATTCGAGCGTAAATGTGGAGAGAGAAAGAGAGGAGAAAAAGTTTCCACAACGACGTAAATTGGACCTTCGTAGTAATTAAGCAGCTGAGAAAAGACTGAGTCTTCCAATAAAGAAACTTCTCGAGTCTTGAAGAAGAAGTTTGTTGATGTAATTATCAGTTAACTACCAGTGACAGGGCGTATAGAGCACTTAAAATGATTGACAAAGAAGGGTCAGGGTATTAGAATTTAACTGAAAATTTGTAACGTGTCATCAATATTCATAACCGTGTGGGGTTGGAACTGATGAATAATTCAGTTGGTTACCGAAAAAGGAGTTACGTATTACAATTTCCCATTAATTGATTGACAAAGAAGGGGCTAGGTAGTAGAATTTGACCTAAAATTTGTTATATGTCATCAATATTCATTTCTGTGTTGGGGGAGGGGGAGTTGGAACTGATGAATAATTCAAATGGTAACGAAAAAGGACTTACATATTACAATTTCTCATTAAATCTTCACTAATCAGGGATATTCATTTCTGAAAAGGGTTTTATAATGTATTAATATTTTAATGTATTAATATTTTCCGTGAAGAGTTGCAAATTAACTTAACTGATAAACTAGCGCTTCATGACTCTTTATCAGTCGAGCCACGTAATATCGAAAGCGTTGTATATACAAGCTTTTCATGCAGATGGACCAGGTGAATTACAAATTACCATTAATTCATCTTCTCATATTTACAAATTATTTCTTATATTTACAAATTATTTTGGCTTGGTTCGAGAACTGAAACGAGGTTGTTCTTGAACAAGTTCATAATTAAAAGAATATTATACTTAGTCGTCAAATCCCATATTGATGATTTTTGTGCACATAATTTATTTGCTTCGTGATTCATAACTGATTGCATGATTTAACTTTTACCAATTAATTACGCAATTAACACTCCATGACTTATTATAACTTAATCTCTCTCTCTCTCTCTGATTTATTCTCTCTCTCTCTCTCTCTTTACAAGTAGCTTTTCCCACTTCTGCTAGGCCGAGATTCGATCACCGGGCGAGTCAGAACCTTAGGCACGTGCTGTTAAATCCCATTGGAAGTATGTGGATGAGCACAGTATCACGTACCTGGTAGTCATTAGATATTAGTTGGTTGTAGGTTGTGAACGTATGAGTAAACAGTATATATATATATATATATATATATATATATATATATATACTATATATATCACATACATATATATATATACACTATATATATATATATAATATATATATGTATATATATATATATGTATATATATATATATATATATATATATATATATATATATATATATTCTATAACAATATATATACTAATATAATAGAAACACTGAGGGCAAAGTAGAGATACTGAGGACAACAACATGACTACTGTCTCAGTGTAAACTCACGAATATAAAGTTCAGTTACATGCAAAGTACCCACACCCCCTAATAAAACACAAATCACTCTGCGTCATTTCCTTTTATATGCTCGGATAACCAGTAGAAAACAACCCTTTATGCCACAGTTCCCTGCATACAATGCGCCACTCACCCCTTTATGGCTACCATCCCCTGTTGGTGATGGTATAGATATTAGTCGATTATAATCTGCCCGTTTCTGCAGAGTGTCTGTTCGATGATGTTGCTTTATTGAGATATTAAAACTTCAGCTCTTTTGTTGACTTTTATTAGGGGGTTTGTTATTTAATGCTTGAGCTGTTTAATCTTCTCTCTCTCTCTCTCTCTCTCTCTCTCTGTTAGTCACTCTCTCTCTCTCTCTCATTTGCACTCATTGCCAATTTCTCTTTTCTCTAAAATCACATGTGCCATCATTTTGATCAAATCTCCTTTACCATTCTCTCTCTCTCTCTGTCTCTCTCTCTCTCTCTCTTAGAACTCTATAGTATCTGCTCTTTCAGAGAATCTTTTTATTGAATTTTTATTATTACATAACTTATCTTTTATTGTATAATAGTGTTCACTTTTCAGAGAAATGTTAATTTTGATTAGTCTCTTAACAATTATCTTTTTAAAGAAATAATGTTTTCCGTAACATTTTGTATTCTATAATTCTCTCTCTCTCGATCTCTCTCTCTCTCTCTCCAATTCGCCTTTTCAAAGAAATATTTACTATTTTCTGTGGCTCATTTTTATTTTTCTCAGTAACGATCTCTTCTCTCTCTCATTTATCTCTCTCTCTTTATCTCTCTCTCTCTCTCTCCCTCTCTCTCTCTCTGGGCGTCAGTATGCTAATTGACTTTGCGAAAACTGAAAAGGTATTGGAGACGGTTGTATTGCTTCCGGGGTAACTCGAGTAATATATACCTTTTGGTAATACATTTAGGGCGATCCGTTTGATGTGTATATTGACGGGAAAATGAATACACTACGTTAACTGGCTTCATTACCTGGGAACATGGTTCGTTCCTGGGAACACGTTTCATTTTTGGGATCAGGTTCCCTTCTGGGAACACGTTTCTTTCCTGGGAACAAGTTACGTTCTTGGGGCTTGGTTCGATTCCTGGGAACACGTTCCGTTCCTGGGAACGCATTTCGTTTGGGAATCCGTTTCGTTCCTGGGAACACGTATCGGTGTGGGAACACATTCCGTTGTCGGGAACTTATTTCGTTCTGGGAATACGTTTCGTACCTGATAACGTGTTTCAATATGGGAACACGTTATACTCTCGGGAACATGGTTCGTTTCTGGGAACACGTTTCGTTCCTGGGAATGTGTTACGTTCTTGGGAACATGGTTTGTTCTTGGGAACACGGTTTAGTCATAATAATAATTTTATTTGTGGGAACACATGTGTTTCTGGGAACATTTTCCGTTCAACGTTCCTGGTAACGTGTTCTGTTCATGGTAATGTGTTCCGTTCTTGGGAAAACGTTTTGTTCTTGGGAACAGGCTTCGTTCCCTGGAACACTTTGCACTTCTGGAACACTTTACATTCCTAGGAACACTTTGGATTCCTGGGAACACTTTGGATTCCTGGGAACACTTTGCATTCCTGGGAACACTTGGCACCCCTGGGAACACTTTGCATTCCTGAACCTCCTATAGGAAGAACAGGTTCGGTTCTGACCCTCAAGGGCTTGTAAGCAAGCTCGTTAACAGCTCGAGATTGCAGTTATATTGTCTCTAATCTCCTTTCATTGTTGATCAAGATCATATCTTGTTCGTCAGTGAAAAATGAAAGTTTCATGAATTAAATTTAATTAAATTAGTATGAATTCATCTCTATAAATAACATATTTTGATAAGTTTCCATTTTGTTGTTTTGGGTATTAGGGCATTTTAGGACTATTATCTTTAAAATTCATCGTTATCATAGCATTTCCATACATCCATCTTGCGTCATCCCGTATCATCTGCAATCAGGTCTCCCTTGATCCCCTTCGTCCTCTCTTAACATATGGGATATAACTAGGTCTCCAAAATGACCATTATCTTCCCAAGACGCGTTCCAGCCATTTCTACATTAATGGTGTAATGACTTCATCAGCATTGATGAGACCGACCTTTGGTATAACTGCATTTGTAATGAGTTCTTGTGTGGTATGCAAGATTCACCCCAAAGCTTTGCTGCGAAAGGGTTGAATTTTGCATCCACTCCTGAGTGACTGTTCCCAGGATTATAGGCTTTAAATGGGTCTTCCTTATGACATTGTGACATCTTCATTTTCTCATAGGTATGGATTTCCAAGTGAGGAAACGGAGTTGAAATGGGGAAATTTGATTGGGTTCCTTAAAATCAGCTCGATTGGGGTGTGGATTGGAGCTACATGATGATTGGAATTGCTCCACATGGTGACCCTCTTCATGTAGCAGAGAGAGAGAGAGAGAGAGAGAGAGAGAGATGACCTTACCAATATCCACCATGGCCTCTTTTCAGTTGTTTAAAAACAAACTGTAAGAGAATGGAAAACTCAGCCCATCAACAAGATTAAAACAAGTAAAAAAATACGCCGAAGTTTCTTCGGCGCAATCGAGTTTTCTGCACATCGTATACTCAAGGCCACGAAAATAGATTATCTTTCGGTGGTCTCGAAGTAATGCTGTATGAGCCGCGCCCATGAAACTTTAACCACTGCCTGGCCTATATCGTTGCCAGACATACGATTATGGCTAACTTTAACCTGAAATAAAATTAAAAATACTGAGGCTAGAGGGCTGCCATTTGGTACGTTTGAAGATTGGAGGGTGGAAGATCAACATGCCAATTTGCAGTCCTCTAGCCTCAGTAGTTTTTAAGATCTGAGGGCGGACAGAAAAAAGTGCGAACGGACAAACAAAGCCGGCACAATAGTTTTGTTTTCAGAAAACTAAAATTATGAAATTGCAGGGATTAATCTACCGTATTTGTTATATACATGAAGGTAAACCCCGGATTTAGAGAATTTTATCGGTTACACATGAAATGCATCTAATTTAATCCACTGTGGCAAAACAGGATTGCGTAGCACTAATTAATAGGATTAAACGAATCGGGATACTAATCTAGATATACTGAATGATTAATTTGTTGAATACCATTAAATAAATTAATCCTTCAGTACCTAGAAACTACAGAAGGCCAAAACATCCCAATCAAATCTAGAAAATTAAATTAATAGAATCGTAGACCTCACAATTTCCAAGTGTGATCATTCAGACGTAATTGGGATTTGGCGAACGATTGCCTAAGTTAAAAGGGGAAATGGGATTTTTTTTTTAGTGGGATTTCTTTGGAAATGGATTCAGAACGTGATCCCGTTCGTGTTTGCGTTCCTAATGCAGGGATGGCGGATGAAATCTCCGATTTGCTTTCAGAGCAAATTCTCGGTCAGATTCAGGGCCGTCGTTAGATGAGTGGGTGAGTGGTTGGCATTGGGGCGGTAAGATTATATATATATATATATATATATATATATATATATATATATATATATATATATATATATATATATATATATATATATATATATATATATATATATATATATATATATATATATATATATGTATGTATGTGTATGTATATGGTATGTGTGTATGTACGTATGTATGCATGTATGTGTGGTTTTAGCTAGATGGAGGGTGTATAAAGGTCACCCATAGATCCTAAGTGCAGGTAATTTAATCTGTCCATAAACTTCTCCATATTTCACGGTTATCTTATCAGCCATGACGATGATGAGAGATGAGAGAGAGAGAGAGAGATGGCGAGAGAGAGAGAGAGAGAGAGAGAGGAGAGAGAGAGAGAGAGAGAGAGAGAGAATATTCATTTATTCATGAAAATAAAACCTAATTAACTCTGTGGTCATCCTTCTGTAATATGTTTAGGCATATCGCATTATTCGTTCGCGTGATGGACTCTCCTTGGGAGATAGGAAAATTAAATATGAATTATGATTTAATATTTAGTTTTCCGAGAAAAACCTTGGGCAGAAGGGAATGTATAAATTGGATTTTATACTGAGTTTAATACGAAAATGAAATTCCGGTCATTTTTCCATATTATTGGCAGACACAAAGTGTGAATAATAAAATCACAGGATTTACTAATTATGTAAAATAAAGAAGGGCGTAAAAATAAGGAATTAGTAGATCAAAATACTATAATTTTGAAAAAAAAAAACTAGAGAGAAATAAGAGGATCTAAATACAAAAATGACTTGGGATCAAACTGCTATAATTTTGTGGAAACAAAAATAAAAAAGAAATAAGAATTACTTCCCCCCTTTCCTAACAATTGATTCATAGTGCAACTGCGAGGTTTTCCTCCTGTTACACCTTTTCAAACTTTTTTTTTAATGTCAGTTTCCCTTTCAGCGCTGAACGACCTCATAGGTCCCAGCTCTTGGCCTTTGGCCTAAATTCTATATTCCATTCTAAATGGGGAGAATGACTCGGGTATAGCAAATAGAAAGTCCCCAGTGACGACCCCTTTCCTAATTATGGCATTTGCTCTCGGAATGAAATATTTACGGTGGCGACTGAGATAGATAGCGGGGCTCTCCAGAACTGTTTAGGGGGAGACCTTCGTCTAGTTGGGTTTATAAAAAGACCGTTTATAAAAAGACGGTTCATAAAATGACGATTTATGTAATATAAAGACGGTTTGTATAAAGGCGGTTTACATAAAGACGGTTTATATTTTATATAAAGACGGTTTATAAAAAGAGGGTTTACATTTTATATAATGACGGTTTATAAAAAGACGGCTTATATAAAGACGGTTTATATAAAGATACATAAAAAGACGGTTCATAAAAAGACGGTTTATAAAATGACGGTTTATGTAAAGACGGTTTGTATAAAGACGGTATATAAAAAGACGGCTTATAAAAAGATGGTTTATAAAAAAAACGGTTTATATAAAGATATATAAAAAGACGGTTTATATAAAGACGGTTTACACAAAGACGGTTTATATCAAGAGGGGAAATGGAAGCATGGAAGTATTTGCGTCTGAAAAGAGCAAGAACCGTGAATGAGGTAATGAGAGACTTGGGTTTCAAGAAGACTTGTGCATGTGTCAGATTGTTTAATATGGAAGTAAATTGTTATAAATTGTTTATACTATATATATATAACATATTATATATATATATATATATATATATATATATATATATATATATATATATATATATATATATATATATATATATATATATATAGGAATGAGGTTGCTATCTCCGTACCCGGACCCACCACTGATTAGGTGAAATCGATACCATGTTGACTGGCATCATCTTGAGCCAGAATGAACGAAGTGAAAGCATAATGAAAAGGGAAAGCACGAATCAAGAATATACAAGAAAAGCAACTGCTGAGAGACACGAGAGGGAAAGGAAAATAGAAGAAATTAGATAAAGCACAGGACAAGAAAATTCAAGGAAAAGCAACCAATGAAAGACACAAGAGAGGAAAATGGAAGAAATTAGATAAAGCACGAGACAGGAAAATACAAGAAAAAGTAACTGTTGAGTGACACAAGAGAGAAATGAAAATGGAAGAAACTAGATAAAGCACGAGACAGAAAAATAGAAGAAAAAGCAACTGTTGAGAGACACAAAAGAAAAGAGAAAATAGAAGAAATTAGATAAAGCACAGGACAAGAAAATACAAGGAAAAGCAACCAATGAAAGACACAGAAGAGGAAAATGAAAGAAACTAGATAAAGCACGAGACAGGAAAACAGAGGAAAAATCAATTATTGAGAGACACAATAGAGAAAGTAAAATAGAAGAAATTAGATGAAGCACAGGACAAGAAAATAGAAGGAAAAGAAACCAATGAAAGACACAGGAGATGAAAATGGAAGACACTAGATAAAGCACGAGACAAGAAAATACAAGGAAAAGCAATTATTGAGAGGCACACTAAAGAAAGGAAGAGGGGGAGAAATACGTCAAACCTGACGAAGGAAAGAAGCATACAGACAACAGCATCCTTCTCTCACTCGACGCAGTAAAGCCTCTTCGTCTTTCATCCAGGAAGTTACGACCAGATTCCAGCTATCAGTTTCTATATCCTATTTGCGCCCGGGAGAAATGGCCTGCTTCATCCCACGGTTCCCAAAATGGGCTTTAACTCGGCTCTTTTGGCCGAGGTTTATCTGGGGCATCTTAAATGCCCGAGGGATTAGTAGCCATTTTGGCGCGGGTACCTGTGAGGTAAAACTGTCCGGCTGATGTTCTCTGAAGGTACTTAATGATAATTAGAATTTTCTATTAAAAAAATGGGATTTTTTTTATATTTTAATATAATCTCTATTTTGCATTGAATTTTCGGTGTAATAGGTGAAATTTAGAGTATATTGAAGGATTTAAAGTATATTTGCATTTGGCATCACCAAAAGCTCCCTCACTATCATTTCTTGATTTCTCGTTACTCAGCTCAATGGCACTCTTGACCCCAGTGCCTGGGTTTTGGCTCTGAATGCCATTCAACCATCCATTCACCCAGCACATCCATTCACCCAGCTATCCATTCACCCATCTTGGCTGAGTGGCTTCTTCGTGGAAGCAAATATCTTACTGCATTTAGAGTTATTGTTTCACTGCTTTTTGAATTCAACCAGTTAAACTGTGAATATGTTTTGTTCTTAGTTCTAAATTCGACCAACTTAGCACTAATGTACTGTTTCTAAATTCATTCAGTTTAACTCTGTAGGGACTAATATATTGTTTCCCATATGTTGTTTTGATAATCAACACGTTGGCAACTTATTTTATACATACTTGTTGAAAACAGATCAGCAACCGTAAATGTGGTAAGAATCTTCAGCAATTGGTGGATAAACTTTTGAAGCACTGGTTAAGGCTACCAATAAAGTCGTTGACTTGTATTCAACACGCACTACAATAAAACATGTCGTTAACTCATGTCAGCAACTTATCATGTACATGTCGGAAAAATGTCAGTGACGTAAAGTGAAGAGAGATTCTTGGGTAAATGATGGTTAATCACTTGAGGCACAGGCAAGGTCTACCAATAAGTCGTTGACATGTATTCAACATGTCGTTGACTTGTATTCAACAATAAAACTTCATAAGCAGACTCTAGTAACTTATCGTATACATATGACAAACAAGTTGGTAATAAGTCAACAGCCCTAAGTGGAGAACGATAATCACATGAGGCACAAGTAATGACTACCAATAAGTTGTTGACATGTATCCAACATATTGTTGACTTGTATTCAACAATAAAACATCATAAGCAGACTATTGTAACTTATCGTATACATATGACAAACAAGTTGGTAACAAGTCAACAGCCCTAAGTGGAGAACGATTATCACATGAGGCACAAGTAAGGACTACCAATAAGTCGTTGACTTGTTTTCAACATGTTTGTGAAAAGTGTTCGATAGGTATCCGACATGTGTTTATGACAAATTTTACTGTAATGTGGTCGCCCTTGATAAATTCAATGTTGCTAGGCGTATGATAATCTAATTCCAGTGAATGAAAACGAATTACGTGTCATTTGCCACTAATAACATTGCCTGCACCATTTAAAGCGCATTGCCTGCATCATTTACAGCGCGGAGCAGACGTAAGCAAGCGAATTCATTTCAAGGGCAGTTTCGCCATCATTATGTCATTAGTTGTCAAACTAGACTGTGTCAAAACCCTCGTAATTTCCTGTTTGCATCAGCATTCACGGGTCTAGTCCAGTCTCTCTCTCTCTCTCTTTATGTCAGTGCTTTCATAGTAATCAGTATAGGAGTTTTTATTTTTTCCTCGCAGGTTTTTCTCATGTTATTTTGAATTGTTTATGTCAGTGCTTTCACAGTAATTAGCATAGGAGTTTATTCGTGTGTAATGTGTCTTTTATAGTTGTTTTAGATGTCATACCTTAGGGAACCCTTGTGGAAACCAATTAATTTATTCGAGGTAGGATTATGAATCTTTTTGACAGGTTGCTGTGGGATATTATTTTTGGACACCAAGAGCTCGCGGTAGGTTGAAGCTAAAGTTGAAGTTGTTGGTTTCAGCCCTCCCACAGGCTGTTGCCTCTAGGCGGACGTCAGCCGGGTAAACCCCAACCCCCCAACAGTGTCGTCACTCATGGCAGTAACCATCCAGTAAACGGTCTCACTGTCCGCTCCTTGCCGGGGAGCGAACGCTGGTCCCCGAGAATACGCGGCCAACATGTTACCAAC
Source organism: Macrobrachium rosenbergii (assembly GCF_040412425.1). Lineage (NCBI taxonomy): Eukaryota > Metazoa > Arthropoda > Malacostraca > Decapoda > Palaemonidae > Macrobrachium > Macrobrachium rosenbergii. The sequence goes on along the minus strand of NC_089793.1, from coordinate 6,118,465 downwards.
TGCGCTAGACAGATTTCACTGCTGACAATTTTATATTTATATACACATATATATATATATATATATATATATACACACACACACACACACACACACACACACACACACACACACACACACCTTCCCTTTTCATTTATTAATATATCAAGAATCTCTTGAAGTCTGAAAAGGTCACTCGCTGGCTGGAGAATGTATGAAGATTGGGAAACTACAGAAAATATCTTCACATAAATCCACTATTAAGTGGGAGTTCTTCATCACCAAGAAGTATTTGTTTTGTACACCTTGTACAGTTAGCCATAAGGTGTACAGGAACGTACGCACGTGCATTTACATTGTAACTCTAAAGTAAGCACATTAAGTGGTAATTCTTTTGTAACTCTAAAGTAAGCATATTAAGTGGTAATTCTTTCTCGCCGAGAAATATGTGTACAATTTGTTCATGCGATCACGTGAAGAACACTGACATACAGTTATAGTCATGTAAACGTATGTACATCACGTAGCAACGTTATTTCTTCAAGAAATATGTGAACAGTGTGTACATGCGCTTACAGTTGTACACGAACATAAATCACATTCATATACGTGGAATAAAAGTTAGACATCAAGTAATACACTTCAAGGGAGAAAATAACAAATAGCTTTCATCTTGCTTTCAAGAGACCGAGGTAACAAAAGCAAAAGGGAAAAAAAGAAAAGAAAAACAATGTGTTTGCTTCAACCTGGGCCACGAATATTGCTTTGTGTGGACTGTCCACTTGCCTATATTGGTTTGTTATTGTGTTTTTTTTTATCCTGGATTATTGGATACCTGTTGTTCCTGCGTTTGTTTTTGCCAGTGATATGAATTAGTGAACAGACCTTATTGATTTGGTGCCTGAGACTGTCTTTGTTGGTGAACTGTATGTGATATTGTTATCAAGAGGACAAGACTAATAATTTATCAGCGTCTCGGGAATTAGAACAGTAATTTTAATCCAAGTTTTGGACACGCTTTCTGAAGGATGATTGTTTTATTGTTTTTAATAAACCTTTGATTTTACTTATATTTTAGCATTTATGTAGATTGTACTACAAGGTATTAATAGCTTATAGTACAGTATACAATTTAACTATGTACACCACAGTATATGTATATATATATATATATATATATATATATATATATATTATATATATATATATATATGTATATATATATATATATATATATATAAATGTATTATTATATGTATATATATATATATATATATATATATATATATATATATATATATATATATATATATATATATTTCTCCAATGAAGTGTAAACAAAAGCTTTGCCAATTTTTTATTTTGTTTGCAGATAAAGCAGAAAAACGTCGGTATCAAGTTTTGTTTCCAAAATAATGCAGGAACATCACTATTCATTTGTATCAGCGAATACTGAAAAAAACGTCATTATATTTTGTTCAGAGATGATAAAAGAAAGTCATCATATTTTGCTAAGGAGTCAGTAATCAGTCATTATAAAAGAAAGTCATCATAATCAGTCATTATAAAAGAAAGTCATCATAATCAGTAATCAGTCATTATAACTTGTAGTTAATGCAAAAAATAGTTGGTCATGTTTAGTATGGAAAATAATGCGAGAACATAATCATTCATTTATACGTGAAAACTGAAACAGCGTCATTATATTTTGCCAGTAGACAATAAAAGAAAGTCATTATATCTTGTGCCGTAAACGGCGAAAGAAAGTCATCATAATCTTGTCCGTAAACAATGAAAGAACCTCATTATAATTGTGCTGTCAAAAATAAAAGCCATTAAAAGTTTGTCTGTTATGTCTGTCAGTAGTCAGAGTCATTATAATTTTGTTCCATAAATAATGAAAGTCATTATGTTTTGTGTCATAAATGATAAAAGAAAGTCTTATAATTATGTCCATCAATAATCAAAGAAAGTCATTATAATTTTGTTCCATAAATAACGAGTCATTATTTTTGTGTCATATACAATGAAAGAAAGTCATTGTAATTTTGCCCATAAACGATAAAAGAGCGTCATTATTAACGTGTGTTGCCCTCGGGCAATTTACCGTAAACTGAAAACGAAAATGCGTTTTTCGATGGTTCATCCCGCAAATCAGATTGCAGCTGAATGGGGAAAATATAGTGCTGTAATGACGCGATTGCCGGAGTTAAAACCAGGTGTTATTGCTTTTTATTTTCCGCGCATAAGCGCGTGCGTGCTTGCGCGCATACAGATACAAGCTATGTATATGTATGTATATATGTATGTGTATATATATATATATATATATATATATATATATATATATATATATATATATATATATATATATATATATATAATATATATATATATATATATATATATATATATATATATATATATATATATATATATATATTAATTATATCCCAAGATATATATATGTATATATCCCAAGGTACTTTCCCTTTGACAGATACTTTATCCAGCGACCCCACTGAAAGCCATCCATAGAAATGATTGAATTTTGGCGGTAAAAAGTCGACCACCGCCGTTAATGTAATTTCGCCTCGATTCGACCCATCAGGGTCGATGCTCTCATCATTTTCTGTTTCGGTTCGATAGTCGATTAACCCTGATAGATATCGTTTCGTCGTCTGCCGTGAGATCAAAGAGCGGTGTAGTTCCCTTGCATTCCCCTTTCCCCTCGTGTTCCCCTCGTGTCCCCCTTTTCTGTCGTGTTTCCCTTTCTTCTCGTGTTCCCCGCATGTCCCCCTTTCCTCTCGTGTTCCCCTCATGTTCCCCTTCCCTATCGTGTTCCCCTCATTTTCCCCTTTCCCTCGTGTTCCCTTCATGTTCCCCTTTCCTCTCGTATTCACTTCATGGCCCCCTTTCCCCCCTGTGTTCCCTTAATGTTCCCCTATGCTCTCATGTTCCTCTTTCCCCTCACGTTCCACCTTTTCCTCTCATCCTCTTTCACTCTCCTTTCCCTTGGATACCTCGTCTGTTCCTCTTGAATAGCTTGTTCCCATATATTCCCTTTCCTCTTGTATCCTCCCTTCCCTTCTCCTCCTCCTCTCTTCCTGCCCTTCGTGTTCCCCTCTTGTTCCTCTGTTCCCTTTGTTCATCTTTCCCTTAG
>NC_089793.1:6062823-6110323 GCF_040412425.1 Macrobrachium rosenbergii | reverse complement strand
TTTTTACATCGAGACTCTTTCAGCGGGGTTTGTACGCCTTTCTTACGCACGCGGAGGCAGCTATACTTTCAAGACGGAGTTCGTTTGTTATTTAACTTCTCTCTCTCTCTCTTCTGCTTTTTCTCACATATTTCTGTTACAGCCTTTGTAAGGTAATGTCTTGTAGGCTCGTTCGTTTTAAATAATAATAATAATAATAATATAATAATAATAATAATAATAAATAATAATAATAAATTGGGAGATCATTTTACAAATCTCTCTCAGAGGGATCTTTACTTCTCAACTAAATCTGTACATAACTCCATTGAATATAAATAGTTCCAAATAACGCCAGTATAAATAGTTCCAAATAACGCCAGTATATATAGTTCCAAATAACGCCAGTATAGTTCCAAGTAACGCCAGTATAAATACTTCTAAATAACGCCGGTATAAATAGTTCCAAGTAACGCCTGTACAAATACTTCTAAATAAAGCCAGTATAAATAGTTCTAAATAACGCCAGTATAAATAGTTCTAAATAACGCCGGTAAAAAATAGTTCTAAATAACGCCAGTATAAATAGTTCTAAATAACGCCAGTTTAAACAGTTATAAATAACGCCAGTATAAATAGTTCTAAATAACGCCAGTATAAATAGTTCTAAATAACCATTTTCATTCATTCATTCTAAGTAAACCTGTTCCTCGGTTACTTCCCTCTCCCCCCTTCCCCCTCCCCCTTCCCCCTTCCCCCTTCCCCCTTCCCTCTTCACGAATCCAATCACCGACGTAATAATCGTAAGTGGGCCCCAAAAGGTCATACCTCTATGTCATACTAGATTTGATAACTGCCCCGGCACTTACTGCACTGGGCACAAGCAACGTCGTGTTTTTATTTAGTTACGTCTCTTAATAAAATCACCTCTGATTCTGTCGTGGCAGTTACTCGTCCGTTTGTTTATTCACACACACACACACACACATGTACACACATACACACCCTTGTGTGTAAGTTATTCCCAAGGTATAGTGAATTTGATATTAAACGACATTTATGGATCAGTGTTTGTGAATATAAAAATTGTGACGGTGTGTGTGATGAAAATTTACACACACACTCATATATATATATATATATATATATATATATATATATATATATATATATATATATATATATATACAAATATATGTGTGTATCAAAATTAGTGAATCTCTCTCTCTCTCTCTCTCTCTCTCTCTCTCTCTCTCTCTCTCTCTCTCTCTCTCTCTCTCTCTCTCTCTCTCTCTCTCTTACACAGGCACACACACACATATGGAATTTTGTAACCACTTTAATTCTAAAAATAAAATGTGTATATAGAGAAAAGAACACTTTCTCTCTTGAAGGAAGTGAAAGTTTTAACTTTCGAGGAAAGAAGTTATAAATATTTTTTTTTTTAAAAGCCTTTAAATTTTTCCGTTCCTTGAAGAATTTGCTGAGGAAATAACACTGTTATTCAGTAATTAATAGTCTTATGATGAAAGACGCCTGGCAGATGAACAGAACAGGTTAATTACATGTCGCAGCGTCCGTATTAATTAGTGTTAATGACTCCATCATGTCAAGCTGTGTTAATGACGACGCTGAATGAAACTCATTATTATTATTATTTTTTTTTTGCGTTGAAAACTTGGATTGTTCGTGAGGGTTTATATTTCAGGAAAGCTTTTTTTTTCGTGCAGATACGAAGCTAAGGTTTTTTTTAAGAGGTAATTAGGGTTAGTTCTTAAGGAGAGAAAATAAGAGGAATATAAAAAAGTAAATATGCATTGTGGCAGTTACTTTTGTGTTTTTTGTTTTCTGGGTCACTCCATTGTTATATAAATATATATATATATATATATATATATATATATATATATATATATACATATATATATATATATTTATATATATATATATATATATATATATATATATCTGTATAATTATATATATACATATATATATATATATATATATATATATATATATATATATATATATATATATATATATATATATATATATATATATATATATATTATATATATATACTCACACACACACATACACACAAATGGCGATTACCTTTCATTTCTCACAGCAGTCATTACAATATCCAGCGCGATGCCACACCGTTCCTCCTTGGGAGAAGCAAGACACAATCTGCAAATGGATCTTGCTCCATTAAAATGTAGTTGTCTGAGAGCGAGATAGTCTTTCTCAGGCAAAGAGTGTCCCCAAGGAGAGAGAGAGAGAGAGAGAGAGAGAGAGAGAGAGAGAGAGAGAGAGAGGAGGAGGAGGAGGAGAGGAGGGGGAGAGTGGGAGGAACGAGTCCATGATTACATTTATTTGATTGCTTTGCCGAATTATTTCAGGGACTTTTCAGCGATACTTTTATAGGTCGTCGGTGCAAAACACACGTTTACACACACACACACACACACACACGTTTTCACACACACTCTCACACTCTCTCTCTCTCTCTCTCTCTCTCTCTCTCTCTCTCTCTCTCTCTCTCTCTCTCTCTCATGTACAGCTGTTTCTCAAGGATCAGTCAACCGGTCCAGAATATGAATCTTTCTGCATTCTTCTGTATTTCCTGATTCGTATACCTACCTCTTTCCAAGAGGAGGGTTTGTTATATACAAAGGTCTCTAGGCCACTAAAAAATTAAGCCTTATATCACGTCTATTTAAAGGCTGAAGTCCATTAAAACACGCATTCCATAAAGGGAATGCTCGTCTATCTCTGTCTCCAAAATGGGGAATCTTCGCCCGTCTCTGTTCCGCCAAAATTTTGGCAAGTCCTCACCTGCCTTATCTCTATCTACACCATTTTGTGAGTCACTCCTTTTTCATTCACTCCGTCATCAAATCAAATACTGAAATGAGCAAATCTGAGCCTTATGTACGTCCTTATCAGATAAGCCTTCAGGGGGCGTTCTCCCCCTCCCCTCCTTTTAATTAGATTCGTGGAACCGTTCCTTCAACCCCCTCCCCCCCTCCTCCCCCAAAATAGCCCGCCCTGAAAGGCGGGCTCGGGCACCCATTAATTTCGTTTAGCCTCAGGGCCATTGTCGAGTTGCCAACAAGTTTATAACCGTCAAATTTTTGTCACTTGTTTAGTGGCTGGCCGTCTTTCTCTTGCTTGGAGCGAGTGGGCCTTCTTTAAGTTATAGTATTATTTTAATTAATAATAATAATAATAATAATAATAATAATAATAATAATAATAATAATATAGTGTTCCTTAAATATTTCAAGGACATTAATAGATTTTTAATAATATTTATTATTGTTATATAATAAATTTCATTCAGCCAGTCACCTAATTGACTTTTTTTTTTAATTTCCGTATTTTTTTTCGTCATCATTTCATATTTTCAACATATTTTGTTTAATCAAGTTTGCAATTTTTTTTTTTAATTGATTTCCATAATTTTTTTTTTGTTTCCAAATTTTTCCAATGAGAGTAATTATGTTTTGTTGAAATAATCAATAGCAGTATTAATTAGAGATTGTGGTTATTCATTATTTCTTTTAACCAATTACATAACTTATGCTTCGTGTAATTTGGAAGATTTTAATCTATTGCAATTTTCCTTAATAGCTTGTGAAGTCATTATATTATCTAGAGCATCAATTTAAATTTTGCTAAGAGCTTTTTTTTAGTTCATTTTGCTGCCCGTAATGTCCTCAGTTTCTGCTATGGGGGTTTTAACTTGACATTCCTCAATATTTCATTTCGCTGGATCTGGGTGGAATTTGATTTCAGATCAGTAAAGAAAGCTTTTGATTAGTCAAAAGCCTTTATATACACACACACAAATTATATATATATATATATATATATATATATATATATATATATATATATATATATATATATATATATATATATATATATATTTAAGATTCATATATTTTGATATATTTTTAAAATACAGAGTTCCAAAAATCAGAGTAATCAACGCATCATTCATGTACATTTCCGCACATTCATAACATTATAATAAACGTCATTGACGTATATATCAATAATAATGAAATCATGCATATATCATAACGAATCAGTTCTTATCTTAATATTTTCACATAAAATTTTTCATTTTGTTTTTAGGAAAAAAGAGAAGTCGATCCCAAGTGCAACTACTTCCGCGGAAGAAAGGCACGTTCAATAAAAAAAAAAAGTTAAAAATTTTATTTTTTTCCGAGTGCAGCAAGATTCACCAGTCTTTCACATCCGACGTGGCACCTGAGTTATTAAAAAAAAAGTGGTACATTAAAAAAAAAAAGGCCCCCCAGGCGATGTGGTAGAAAGTGGCCCGGAACAAAAATCCCAAAATTCCCTCCAGAGAACAGTGGCACGTATGGGCTATTTTTATTTCCCATTCACCGCCATTTTCTATAGCTCGTTTTTTAAAAAATAATTTTTTTCTCCCTCTCCTTTCTCTTTGGCTTTTATAAATCTGGACACTAATGGACAAAAAAAAAAAAATAAAACTCCTGAATGTGGAAGCGATCTCATAAAACCAGAAATGAAGAGGACGGTCGAGTATTTTCATAAATGAAAGTCGAGGATTTAGTAAACAATCTCTTCATGTCGGATTTAAACACCTCATCGACTTTGTGAACACTCGACGTCAGCGATTTAAACTTGCCTGGAATGATCCAGAACTGCACTACGCAGATAAGTGAGGCTGGAGGAGGAGGAGGAGGAGGAGGAGGAGGAGGAGGAGGAGGAGGAGGGGGGAAGGGAGGGAGGGGAGGTGAGAGGAGGGGAGGAGGAGGAGGAAAAGGGGAGAGGGGGGAGGAGGAGGAAAGGGGAGGAGGTGGTGGAGAATAGAGATGAGGAGGAAGGAAGGAAGTGGAGGAGGAGGGAGAGAGGAGGAGGAGGAGGGAGGAGGTGGTGGAGGATAGAGAGGAGGAGGAGGAGGAGGGAAGGGGAAGGAGGAGGATAAAGAGGAAGAGGAGGAGGAGGAGGGCGGGGAGTAATCTCACCTGAGGTAACGTAAAGTCAGGCGTTAATGAACGTCCCTCATTAGCAAGCAAAACACACGCCACACCTTTGGAGGATCTCTTGATCTGAAGTCCTCATGGCCTACTAGACCACCTTTGAAGAGGATTCCCCTTGGAGGGCAATGAACTTTTGGATAGCTTAGAGCCAATTCAACCGAACTCTTGAGCTGGGAGTGGGCCAGGGGCTTTTGAATTTGCAGGCGTCTGCAGTCCTTGCTCGATGCAGTTTACTAGCTGACGACTTTAACTGATTAATTATTGTTTAATGTCTAAAACTCTCTCACATGGAAGGTCTTCGCTTCTACGTTAATTTTCTTTTACGTATTATATCCAACATTCGTTGTGCACTGTTCTGTAACACACACTTCGTGGATTGTCAAAGAAAATGTTGATACGATTAGCACTACAATCTTGGGAAAATATGCACAAATTGATTTTATGAAATTTAAGCTGTCAACCCAAGATTGGGGCACTCTCGACCATTCAGAGCCTAAGACTGAAAAAACATGAAGTTGGAGTAGTTGAACAGCAAGATAAAGAGATCCGGAAAATAAAGGAGATAAAGCACAAGGATCTAAAGGTGAAACTGGAAGAAAACCCCACAGTTGCACTAAAGGAGCAATAGTTAGAGAGGTTAGACAGCAAGATGAAGTAAAGGAAGCTCGAATGGTGATGAAGGGAAAGGCTAAAGACTTTAGTATGTGCAGCTACGGGCCGAAGGGACGCTGAAAATATCCTTTATTAATGCCTAAAGTGCACCATCGAGAAAACATGCACAGCGCCACCTGGTGGTGTCCCCTGATTAACTAGTGGTCCCGTGAACTTACTGGAAAAAGAAAACATTGACCTATGCCCTTAGCTAGGGACCTTTAACCTTAATCTTTTCCAGTCTCGTACTGAATGCTTTACAAGGACACTAGTTTCCGTCTCTAAGGTCAGAGGTGTTGAAGAATCTTAAAACAGTGGGCGAAGAAAAAAAAAAAGACTATGTGACTTGCTAGGAATCCAATTGATAAATTAAAGTTCTATACAAATGAAAAGATATTCCCTCGAGAATTAGGTAGCCTGTTTGCTCACCTGTAGAAAACGGTCGTTTCTTTTATGTATAAAACGTGATGTCATTGAAATGCGGTGTTGGATAAAAAAGAAGAATAAAAAGTAGTTACAGCTACAAGCTGTTAATCAGCTCAGTGGTCTGGCTAAACTGAGGTATACTTAATGCCTTCAAATGAAAGTTTGTGTGGCATATTCAATTCTCTCTCCCCAAGGTCTACATCGTCTTATATCATTTACACTTTCTCAAGCTTCGTCAGACTTTCTCGACTTGTGTAAATTACACAGTACACGCCCTCATCAGTCCGTTCCAAATTTTGTCAACTACTCTGCTATTTATCAAGTTAATTTGTTGTTGTTTGTTATTACGGCATTTAATAATGTTCACGTTTTTTTTAGTTTTCTGTAAAAGAAAACTGTTATGCCGGCTTTGTCTGTCCGTCTGCACTTTTTCAGTCCGCCCTCAGATCTTAAAAACTACAGAGGCCAGAGGCCTGCAAATTGGTATGTTGATCATCCACCCTCCAATCATCAAACATACCAAATTGCAGCATTCTAGCCTCAGTAGTTTTTTTTTTATTTTATTTAAGGTTAAAGTTAGCCATGATCGTGCGCCGCCTGGCAACGATATAGGACAGGCGACCGGGCCGTGGTTAAAGTTTCATGGGTCGCGGCTCATACAGCATTATACCGAAACCACCGAAAGATCGATCCATTTTCGATGGCCTTGATTATACGCTGTACAGAAAACTCGATTTCTTCGGCGCATTTTTTATTTGTTTTTTTTAGGACCAAATTCCACCCTCTTGTTGACTTAGCTGTTGCGTTTTCCTTTCCCAGAATCTTGTGTGTGTGTGTGTGTGTGTGTGTAAGTGTGCGTGTGTGTGTGTGTTTGTTTTTAATACACACGGCGATCAAACAGACTTCATTTACATCAAGTATTCCGAGCAGTGTAAAAAAAAAAAACTCGTATTATCAGTATAATACGTAGTTTTCGTTAACCTTCATAAGCTCTCAGCCCTTTCCCACTTTAACAGAAGAGTGAGGTGGGATATGTTTTTTTTTTTTCAAATCCGTCTTTAAAGGTGACCTTCACTTTATTCTCTGTAGCTAAACCTCAAAAGGCAGGAAACTCATTAAGATTTGAATCTCTCTCTCTCTCTCTCTCTCTCTCTCTCTCTCTCTCTCTCTCTCTCTCTCTCTCTCTCTCTCTGTATTAGGCTATTTCTTCCCCAAGAATTTAATTACTGGGTAATTTTTTGCTAGGAATATTTTATTTACTCTTTTTATACATACATTATTTGTTATATATATGTATATAATATATTATATATGTGTATACATATATCATATATATATATTAAGTATATATATATATATATATATATATAATATATATATATTCATATATCATATATATATATATATATATATATATATATATAATATATATATATATAAAATGATAAAGTTCGTATGTATAATGTGTACGTACTTATGTATGACCCGTATTTTTATGCAGTTAATATTCAACCATATTTATCCGTGCATAGACCCGGCTTTTTATAAGAGCCGGGACAGCCGATTAAACGTGAAATATTTCGGCTCTAACCGTATTACTCAATTCTCGTCCACTCAATTTTCGCTCATCTGTTTGTGATGTGATAAATAGATCACCACATATCAAAAGCGTCGGGAATAATGGAATTTAGGCAAAATTCGTTCCCTTTTAAACGCGTGTGTGTGCTGTAATAGATTTTTAATATTTATATAATGGCTGGATTTCTGATGCCGTGAATTTGAAAAAAACTATCGGTGTATTTTAAATCTTTTGTTCGAGTGCAATTTCGTTGTGTGTATGCGTGTGTTTTCTTGTGTGTGTGTGTGTGTGTGTGTGTGCGCGTGTGAGAGAGAGAGAGAGAGAAATCAATAGGTTTTATCTATAGTTTTATTGTGTGTGTGTGTATACGTGTGTGAGAGAGAGAGAGAGAGAGAGAGAGAGTCATTTTAAATTATATAGATGTATATGTATATATATATGTATATGTATATTTATATATATGTATATATATATACATTTATTTATTTATTTATTTATTTATACATACACCCTTTTGGAGTCATTCCATTGTACCTTGTGAGATGGCAAACACACTGCCAAGTCCTTGCAAAATTCGAAGTATGTTAACTCAGCTTTATCCCTCGTAAAATTGCGAACTTATTGCCATGCCTCTCCCTTAATAACAGTCTAAAGATGAACTTCCTCCTGAGGAAATTTACATCTCAGCATTTGCTACCCCGAAAGCAGCGGGTTTCCTCAGGGGCACAGCGGAGAGATATTCGAAGCAGCAATGCTGTGACGTTCCAAACGCCCTCAGGAGAAATGTTGAGAATGGATTCTTTTTGCACTTCGCTCGGCGATTCGCGTTTGTCGTATGGAGACTTATTCGTTGATTCGTGAAATGTCAGATGTTTTCTCGTTTTGTATTGAATAATTCTCCGTAGGGGGGTTAGTGCCATCATTGCACCTCGTGCGGTGCACTGTAGGCTTTACTTAAGGTTCTTTGCAGCGTCCCTTCCTTGGGCCCCTAGCTGCAACCCCTTTCATTCCTTTGACTGTACCTCCGTTCATATTCTCTTTCTTCCATCTTTCTTTCCTCAGTTGTTTCCTAGTCCAACTGAGAGGTTTTCCTTCCTCCTGTTATGCCTTTAAAACCTTTTTACTTTCTATTTCCATCTCAGCGCCGAATGATAATACGTAACTTATAATTCCTTATTGTCAGCTTGTAGCAACTTCTAATAAATGCGTGAAGTTTATTCACTAACAAATCCCGTCTCCATTTGAAGCTTTTTGTCCTGCTTGTATCTCTCACCTTCAGTTCCCTCTACACCTTTACGGTCTGCTCTCTCTCTCTCTCTCTCTCTCTCTCTCTCTCTCTCTCTCTCTCTCTCTCTCTCTCTCTCAAGCATCAGTACTATTTTTGACCCGAGTTCTCTCTCTCTCTCTCTCTCTCTCTCTCTCTCTCTCTCTCTCTCTTCTTCCAAAAGCATCAATACCATTTTGACCAGTTCTTCTCTCTCTCTCTCTCTCTCTCTCTCTCTCTCTCTCTCTCTCTCTCTCTCTCTCGTTAGCCATCTCCCTCACTAAGATGCCCCTTTCATCCTTTGTACGAAACGCCCCTATCCCACTCAGCTAGGTCTGCTTACTGCTGCAGGAGTAGCAGCAGCAGCAGGAGCAGCCTGCAGCAGCGGCAGTAGGCTGTAGCAGCAGCTGAACAAACGGCCTACCTTCCTTCCTGCCTTTGTATTGTTTTATTCATCGTCAATTCCGTCGTCTAAAAGGTAAAACCCCCTTTTTTCCCCGTTTGACTTATTCATTCTTTCGTGAAGGATCTGTGGGAGCTGTGTTGGTCCCTGCCCATGCTGTGGAGTCTTTGACATTGTTGGGTTTTCCGTATGGCTCCTTGTTTTTAATTATCCGTTACTGTTTTTTTATTTTTTTGGTGTATCACAGGTTTTTCTTTGTCGTTGTTTCCTGTTGTTTAAATAATTATATAGAATAATAATTATTCATTACCGTTTATTTTTGTGTGTCACAGATTTTTCTCTGTCGTTATTTTATGTTATTTAAATAATATATATATATATATATATATATATATATATATATATATATATATATATATATATATATATATATATATATAAACCCTATTTTCATTGATATAATATCTCTTTCTAGTGTATCACAGAATTTGCTTTGTCATTAGTTTCAGTTGTTTTAATTATATATTTCTAGTGCATCATATATATTTATTTGTATATATATATACATACATATCTGTATATTATATATATATATATATATATATATATATATATATATATATATATATATATATATATATATATATATATATATATATATATATATACATCTATTTACACATACATATACATATAGATATACATATATTTATATATACATACATATATAAAGAGAGAGAGAGAGAGAGAAAGAGAGAGAGAAGAAAAACAGACAGACAGAGGCTACATTAAACGGAGAGAATTCCGGAATTTTAAGGCTGAAGAATGATTTTTATTCATATTTACATTCGTAGTTAACGAGAGAGCACATATTAAGATATACGGAGGAAAGGAGCGTGTTCCAAGTCTGATGGTAGATGTCAGGTTATCTTAATCGTTCTATTATCAGTGGCAGGGCTTTCATTGTTAAATAAAGACAAAATAATATTTTTTATTTTATTTTTATTTTTTTATTTTAATGCAATATATTTGCCTTGTCTGTTACAGCCTTTGATGAGTATTAACAAAGATCAAAGCTGCTGTATTATTAGTCTGGGGGATTCTGTATGATTGTCTGTTAAGTAAGAATTAATTTAATTTTAATTTTCCTTTCATTAGATGAATCGACTCTTGTTTAATCTTTTCAAAGTGACTTTATCATTTTAATGTATAATTACCTGTCGTAGAAATCTCTCTAAGGATTTTATATTTAATATTCATTTACTTACTGATTTATCTATTTATATATTTATCTATTTATGCATTTATTTATTTATTTATGCATATTCTTATTTATCGATTTATTTTTATATACTAGATGTCTGCTGGCGACTCGAATGCTATAATTTTCAACCGCATGTTTCGAAGTAGAAAGTAATAATTAAATTCTTCAATTAATATTTTAAATATAACTAACTATATTGCCTAGCTACTTGAAAAAAAAATAAATATTTGCTCACATTTTAAAAAACGTAATTTGGACTGTTTGTCGTTCTAAATAGAATTCACCAACTCAGACTTATTGCAAGAAATGTTTTGTTTTTGTATTCTGTCCATTTCATTTTCTTTGATAAAATCTCCGTAGGGGGTTAGTGCCGTCAGTGCACCTCATGCATGCACTGTAGGCATTACTTAAGGTTCTTTGCAGCTTCCCTTCGGGCCCTAGCTGCAAACCCTTTCACCCCTTTTATTGTACCTCCGTTCATATTCTCGTTCTTCCACCTTGCTATCCACCCTTTCTTAACAATTGTTTCATAGTGCAACTGCTCTGAGGTTTTCCTCCTGTTGCAGCTTTCAAACCTTTCTACTCTCAATTTCCTTTTCAGCGCTGAATGACCTCATAGGTCCCAGTGCTTGGCTTTTGGCCAAAACTCCATATTCTATTTTATTCTATTACATGTATCTCTGTTGTTAGTTTTACCCATTTAATTTAACGAGGAATTGTTTATACCTGGGTATTTATTTTTCCTACTAAATCCTAAATCCCCGAAGATTTCATGTGAATCCCACTTACGTTAGGAACAGCAGCGTATTACAAAATGGCTGTTGTGTATTTGTTCATTTATTTTTTTGGTGAATTTTAGATCGATCGTATCTCTGGCAGGATTTCATTCCTTTAACCCCACGGGATTGAAATTCGCTTATTCATTCGTCCGCTGAAAACATGAATCCATAAAAAATATATTGCATTTCTGTATAATCATATTCTTTTCGAAATGTTTTACCCATCACTGTGCAGATTTTTAATGAAAAGCTGTTTTGTATATGTATACAGGTATCCATATTTTTGTTTATTTTTCATTTCTCTTGATATATATTGTATTTCTGTATAATCATATTCTTGGCGAAATGTTATACTCATCACTGTGCAGATTTTTAGTGAAAACCTGTTTTGTATATGTATACAGTATCCATTTTTTATTTGATTATTTTTCATCTCTCTTGATATACTGTATATCTATATTCTTTCTGAAATGGTAGACCCACCACCTTGCAAATTTTCTACAAAAACCGATTATATATCCTTATATCACTTTTATTGCTAATTTTTTTTATTTTTACAAAAACCCATTTTATATCTTGATATCACTTATATTGAGTTTTCAGTCCGCCACTCTGTAAAGGATTGATTTCGGACGGTTCCTTTATCTCTCACAAAAAAATGACGAAGAAGAAAAGAAGTTGAAGAAGGGCAACATATGCTTCATGTTCTCAGTCGGGATAAGACCATCGGCGCGAGCTGATGTTGCTTCGCTCCCCTGATATTTAACTCACATTTTCGTGTTTACGGGTTCAAGCATTTTCAAAGTCGTTTCTGTCTTAGCTGTTATCGAGGATAACCACATAGAGAGAAGGGTTTTAAACCGATAGGCCTTCAATTTCCGAAGGATAGGATGCACGCAAGTGCTTCCCTGAACAGAGAGAGAAGGGACTATTTTGAATGGTGATTTTTATATAATGTAATAATATTCTAGCGTTGCTTAGTACCAAACTAATCGAAAGAGAGAGAGAGTGAGTTTGGTTGGTTATTGGTGGTCCGAAAGAAGCTAGTAATAAAAAAAATGTATCACACACCACAATGTAACAGAGAGAGAGAGAGAGAGAGAGAGAGAGAGAGAATGTGTTTACTGGTGATCCGAACAGCTCCTATAAAAGAGAGATATTACACCTACAAGGTCACAGAGAGAGAGAGAGAGAGAGAGAGAGAGAGAGAGAGAGAAATTATCCAAAGAATTTTCTCAGTGGCAGAGATTCCATCAGTCCGTGTTAACAGAACTTCCGAAATTCCAAGGAAATTGCCTCCAAACCATGTTATTGAAAAAAAGATCGAAGGAAGGTGAACCGCTCTTACGTGAGAAACCTAAGTTACCTTGTTAGAGTTTCTAGAAATTGTTGGGTTTTACAGAAATTGTTGGGTGTTACAGAAATTGTTGAGTTCTAGAAAATTTGTTGGGTTCTATAGAAATTGCTGGGTTGTATAAAATGGTTGGGGTCTATAGGAATTGTTGGGTTGTATAGAAATTGTTGGGTGTTACAGAAATTGTTGGGCTCTAGAGAAATTGTTGGGTTGTATAGAAATTGTTGGGCTCTATAGAAATTGTTGGGTTGCATAAAAATTGTTGGGTTTTACAGAAATTATTGGGTTTTATGGAAATTATTGGGTGTTACGAAATTATTCGTTTTTTTCGGGAATTGTTGAGTTTTGTAGAAGTAGTTAGGTTATGCAGAAATAATTGGGTTTTACAGAAATTTTGGGTTTTAAAGAAATTATTGGGTTATAGAAATTGTTGGGTTTTACAGAAATTATTGGGTTTTATAGAAATTATTGGGTGTTATGAAATTATTCGTTTTCACGGAAATTGTTGAGTTTTGTAGAAATAGTTAGGTTATGCAGAAATAAAATTTAGTTGGGTTTTACAGAAAATTTTGGGTGTTATGAAATTATTCGTTTTTACGGAAATTGTTGAGTTTTGTAGAAATAGTTAGGTTATGCAGAAATAGTTAGGTTTAAAGAAAATGTGGAGTTTAAAAATTATTGGGTTATAGAAATATTAGGTTTACAGAAATTATTAGGTTTATATAAATTATTGGGTGTTATGAAATTATTCGTTTTTACGGAAATTGTTGAGTTTTGTAGAAATAGTTAGGTTATGCAGAAATAGTTGGGTTTTACAGAAAATTTTGGGTGTTATGAAATTATTCGTTTTTACGGAAATTGTTGAGTTTTATAGAAGTAGTTAGGTTATGCAGAAATAGCTGGGTTTTATAGAAAATGTTGGGTTTTAAAGAAATTATTGGGTTATAGAAATTGTTGGGTTTTACAGAAATTATTGGGTGTTATGACATTATTCGTTTTTACGGAAATTGTTGAGTTTTGTAGAAATAGTTAGGTTATGCAGAAATAGTTGGGTTTTACAGAAAATTTTGGGTTTTAAAGAAATTATTGGGTTATAGAAATTGTTGGCTTTTACAGAAATTGTTGGGTTTTACAGGAAATGTTGGGCCTTAAAGAAATTACTGGGTTACAGAAATTGTTGACTTTTGCAGAAATTGTTGGGTTTCATGGAAATTGTTGGGTTTTAAAGAAATTATTGGTTCATAGAAATTGTTGGGTTTTATAGAAAATGTTGGGTTTCACAAAAATTGTTTGGTTTTATAACAATTGTGGTTTTGAGGGCCGTGCTGTTTTCCGTTTCACTGCGAACTCACTCTTCTGGGAAGTCGAGTTTTTGTGCGGCTCTTGTGAAGTTTACCTTCCTCATGATCATCATCACATGGAGAGAGAGAGAGAGAGAGAGAGAGAGAGAGAGAGAGGCGGCTTTCTGGAGGATAAATAAAGAAATTCTTTGAAAAATGTACGGAGGTTTTCAGCTTTTGATTTTTTTCTTTTTGAGCAGATAATGTTTGTTTTTATGGACAGCATGTTTCTCAAATGATGAGGAAGATGAGGCTGAGAAGAGAGGGAGGACGAACGGAATGGTATTTTGAATGTTGAGAAAACATCACGAAACCACTCTTTAGAAGCCTTTTAAAATATCGACCTTTGAATTTATTTTTCTTCTTCTCTTTAAGGGGAGGTGATCTATGTTTTAAATGGGTAGCAATTCCCTTCACAAAGGGAAGTCGTGGCAAAACAAAGAAATTAAATGAAAGTGCATCTTATATCTTTGCATTTCCTTACACATGAAAGTATGTAATGGTACCACCTGAAATGAAGGTACTACAGCAACAGCGCTGTCAATAATAGTAGTGATATGTGAAATAATAATGATAGTAGAAATGACAACTGTAACGCTAACAGCAGTGATACCGGAAAATAATGATAGTAGTAGAAGTAGCAACGGCAACGGCAGCACCCGTAGTAGTAGTAGTAATAGTAATAGTATAGTATAGTAGTGTCATAATAGTATCATTGGTAGTAGCTCAAGAAATATGTACAGCTGTACTAACATGAGTATTAGACATATGATTAGCATCACATTAGCATTAACGCTATCAACACTATCAGTAATAGCACCTACGCTTTCAACACCGTCAGTAATAGCACCAATGGTAGGATAAGAATTACTATTAGCGGGACTATTAGTAATAATAATAGCAGTAAGGACATTGCTGCCATTGACAGAATTGCAGGGAGCATTCCTGGGAACTTCCAAAGACTCATTACTGTCTAATTACCGTAACAAGCTCATAAAATCCTCGATGATTTCCCCCGGGGGAAACTGTTCCAGGAGGAGAGGAAATATGACTTTTCCAGAGCTGCCACTTGGAAGGAAGGAAGGAAGGAAGTGATGACTTTCCAGTTGATTGACAGCCTAAGTGGAAAAAGGGAAAGTTCTGGTTCGGGTTCCTTCTTGCCTGTGCATGAGCGGAGACTTTTCCCTTGTGGGTGGGGAGGCTTTGATTGGTCATCACGTCCGGCGGACACACACACACACACACACACACACACACACACACACACATATATATATATATATATATATATATATATATATATATATATATATATATATATATTATATATTAATATATATATATATACACACACATATATATATATATATGTATATATATTTATATATTTTCATTTGTGCCTTGATCCGTTTACCCTGTGGGAGGCCTTGACGGGGGCTGATTGTGTCTTGCCCTGTGGTTCTTGATTAGTTCTTCAAATTGTTGCAGTGAGTTGGGCAAGTCCCTTTTCTTGGTCGGTTGATTTATATCTATATTCTTATTTTTGTTTCCGTCATTTAATAAATAATTTTCATCTTTCTTTTTTTTATACCTTTTCTTCGTTTTTGCAATTATCGATTCCGATTCTGCAACTTTTGCTGCTTTTGTGCTTGATTTTCAGTTGAAATTTTCTTATTTATATAATTCCTGTTTTTATTCAGTTTGGGTTTTATGTATTAATTCGTGCAGTAACAGGAATAAGAATAAGAAGCAAGACGTAAAGAATAAGAAGCAGGACGTAAAGAATAAAAGGCGGGACATAAAGAATAAGAAACAGGGCGTAAAGAATAAGTAGCAAGACGTAAATAATAAGTAGCAAGACGTAAAGAATAAGAATCAGGACGTAAAGAATGAGTAGCAAGACGTAAAGAATAAGTAGCAAGACGGAAAGAATAAAAAGCAAGACGTAAAGAATAAGTAGCAAGACTTAAAGAATAAGAAGCAGGACGTAAAGAATAAGTGGCAAGACGTAAAGAATAAGTAGCAAGACGTAAAGAATAAGCGGCAGGACGTAAAGAATAAGGAACAGGACGTAAGAATAAGTAGCAAGACGTATAGAATAAAAAGCAGGACGTAAAGGATAAGTAGAAGACGTAAAGAATAAGTAGAAAGACGTAAAGAATAAAAACCACGACGTAAAGAATAAGAAGCAGGACGTAAAGAATAGGAAGCAAGACGTAAAGAATAAGTAGCAAGACGTAAATGGTGGTCTTTTAAATCTAATTCTCTTAAAAAAAAAAAGGGTCCCAATCTTCAGTGTCCAATCAGCGAATGTCCCCACCTTTTTTTAACCTAATGAGCTCCTTTATCTCACAGCCTTCCTTCCCCCTCCCCTACCTTCTCCCACCCCATCCCCTACCCCCTTCCACCCTCTCTCTCAAAAAAAGGAGTGATTGGTGTCGTTTTGTGATCTTTACTAACCTATATTTACCAGGCCACTGCACTCAGGAACTGAAAAGCTCCCGATGAAGATTAAGAGCAAGCAAAGCAGTGTTTTATGTGACTTTATCTTACAAAGATTTGGAAGACTTTATAAAGTAGCTTTAAAGAAAAATTCAGCCAAAACTCTCCAGGAGCGTCTTACCACTTTAAAGCTTGGTCTGTCGAGGAGGTCCTCTGGGGATACAGAAAACAATTCCCCATTGAGGAAACGAAGTAAAAACATTGTGGAAGATTAAAAAAAAAAGGGGGGGAGTCATTAACCTTAAACGTTCGATCCCTCGCTGGTATTTATCTGCTGAAAACTGCAAATGTCAGCAAAAAAATTCCTTTACGCGATAAACGGATGAAAGTATTTTTCCTTTGGGGAAGAAGGTTTTCGACAAGCATTATTATTATTATTATTATTATTATTATTATTATTATTATTATTATTAGAAGGAAGACCTTCTTTGAAGGCAAGTTTTGGTAAATAAAATGGCTGCATTATGCGTATTGGTTTTTTTATACTAAGTTTTCTCAATTTTTCTTATAATCCACACTTTTCCTGCACGTCAATATTGGTCAATAATTGGCCAGTGTTTATATCTCGATATAAACAGCGTATTTCTTACAGCAGAAATATATATATATATATATATATATATATATATATATACATATATATATATATATATATATATATATATATATATATATATATATATATATATATACTATATATATATATATGTATACATAAAAATTCTTTATTTTACTATTAGTGCTATTATTACTATTAGCTATTATTATTATTATTATTATTGTGTATTATTATTATTACAATTATCGACGTTGCTGTTGGGAGTGCAGGCACAAGTTGCACAGGCGAGAGTAGAATAGCTGCCTTAGAATCGTTAATAATAATGATGATGAACATTAATAAATTTAAAATGAAATTAAACCAGGAAAAAGTTTGATTACCTCTTAAGCCATTTTATCAAAAAGATTTTAAAACGGATCTCAGTCGCTCATAAACAGGGCTCAGGAAATTCGAAAATATTTGATTTTAAATAATTAACATGTGCACTGCACTGAAAATACATGCGCCCTAAAAATTATGAAAAATTATGTTTTAGGTAATTTGGAGTGCGTATTTGGCGAAGGATTTCTCGAAATGGTTGTTCACACTCCTATGTGAGGCAGATAATCCTTATTTCTGTCGAATGAACTTCAATAGGAATAGGAATATTTCTAGATATCATTAAAAAGCGGGTTTGTTTTTTAATTTATGATTATATATATATATATATATATATATATATATATATATATATATATATATATTATATATAAATGTGTGTAAATAATTATTATATATATAATATGTATGTGTATATATATATACATATATACATACATACATAGATATATTTATGTATATATATATATAAATTATATATATAAATAAATATATATATATATATATATATATATATATATATATATATATATATATATATATATATATATATATGTGTATGTATGTATGTATATATATATATTATAAAATAAGTTGGTTTAAGGGACTTTCAGAAAAATACTACAATATTCTTACGATGTTCGCTACCTTATTCATAATTCAAATGCAGACAGAATGGTGAAACACCTATAAACAAAAAACTTGCAAATTATTAATAGCTTTATTCACATTATCAGAGAGCTCATCAGCAGCGCGTCGAACTCCCCTCTTTATAAAGTGCCACTCGCGTGTTATCTAGCACACACTTTTTTCTTCCTGAATATTAAGGTCCTTCAGTTCCAGTGCCTCTTTAAGCCCATCTATTGATCACCTTTTTTTTTTCTTTTGTTCTCGCTCTGGCTCTTCCATAACTCCCTAATTATATATTATTTTTTACTCACCTTTGTCCTCCGTTCTCTCCACGTGACTACATCTTCTTTTACCACTTTACTTACATTTTCATTTTACCATTTTTATGTATTTTAACATTTACCACTTCTACGGATCTTCGTGATTTTGACATTTTTGCTTATCTTTAACTTTTTATCACGCCTGCTATCTCAATATTTCTACCCTTTAGTAAACTCTCCATGGTTAGTAAATATTCCATAGTTAGTAAATATTCCATATTTACTAACCAAAATATTTCAGTTCGATAGCAAATAATATTCCATATTTACTAACCAAAAAATTTCAATTCGACAGTAAATATTCTATATTTACTAATAAAAAAGATTTCAATTTGGTAGTAAATATTCCATATTTACTAACCATAAAATTTCAGTTCGTTAGTAAATATTCCATATTTACTAACCAAAAAATTTCAATTCGGTAGTAAATATTCCATATTTACTAACCAAAAAAATTTCAGTTCGACAGTAAATATTCCATATTTACTAACCAGAAAATTCAATTCGGTAGTTCCAATTTTGTTCCATATTTATAACAAAAAAATTTCAGTTCGACAAAATGTTCCATGTTACTAGCAATCAAAATTTCAATTCAGCAGCTTCCAGACCTTTTTGTTTCAAACCTCTTTTAACAGACGTAACTGCGCTTTAAAATGATTCCCCAAGTAAAGACTGAATTTAAAACGATCCAAAACTTTCATACAAACAATCCTCCTCTCCTCCAAATCCTCTTTTGCCAGACGGCATCGTTCTGAATCCTTCCACAAATCTCACAGCTGATCCCCCAAGTAAAAGACTGCAAGCAAAACAAAGCAAAACTCTCATGCATATACAAAATCTCTCTCTCTCTCTCTCTCTCTCTCTCTCTCTCTCTCTCTCTCTCTCTCTCTCTCTCTCTCTCTCTCTCTCTCTCTCTCATATAAAACTCTGATCATTCAAATCTTCTGCAGGCAGAACAAAGAAAAACTCATGCATCTACAAAATCTCTCTCTCTCTCTCTCTCTCTCTCTCTCTCTCTCTCTCTCTCTCTCTCTCTCTCTCTCTCAAAGTCTCTCTCTCAAAACATAGCAAAACTCGTGTATATACAAATCTCTCTCTCTCTCTCAAAACATAGCAAAACCATATACGAGTATATACAAAATCTCTCTCTCTCTCTCTCTCTCTCTCTCTCTCTCTCTCTCTCTCTCTCTCTCTCTCTCTCTCTCTCTCTCTCTCTCTCTCTCTCTCTCTCTCTCTCTCTCTCTTCCCACGTCTTGGTTTTATTCACCCTTGAAGTCTTTCCCCCTTGAAATCTTGCACTGCATTGCTATGCAATATGCAACACCTTGCAAGGGAATCTGAAGGAAGACAAATGAAAGAGACGGTCCGTGAAAGCAAAGGAAAAGGAATTGCGTTCAATTATTTTTACTTATTCATTTATAGATTTCTTTGCAAATAAAGTAATTTTTAATTAGGCTGCGAGGAGGAAGTTGATGTATTATCAGGGATGTTTGACGATTTCATCTTGTTTTTTTGGGATGCTGTTGCTAGCCCCTTGCCCTACCCTGTGGTTGTTCAAGTGGTTTATATGTCGATTGCATTTAGCTTACATTGCTGATCACCCATCCAATTACCGACCTGATCCAGCGTTACGTAACTTCTCTAATTGATTATTAAAATTTTGGACGCTGTTGCTAGCCCCATGCCTTACCCTGTAGTTGCTCAAGTGGTTTATATGTCGATTGCATCTGGCCTTCATTGCTGATCACCCATCCAATTACCGACCTGATCCAGCGTTACGTAACTTCTTTAATTTATTATTAAAGCTTGGGCTGTAGTTGCTCAAGTGGGTTATATGTCGATTGCACCTGGCCTACATTGCTGATCACCCATCCAATTACCGACCAGACCCAGCGTTACGTAGCTTCGATAATTGATTCCTTTAGTATTGAGAGGAACTTGATGTATTATCTGGGATATTTTTTTTGGGGGGGGATGCTGTTGCGAGCCCCTTGCGCTACCCTGTAGTTGCTCAAGTGGCTTGCATGTCGATTGCATCTGGCCTACATTGCTGATCACCCATCCAATGACCGACCAGACCCAGCGTTACTCAACTTCCTTAATTGGTTGTTAAAGTTTTGGATGCTGTTACGAGCCCCATGCGCTGCCCTGTAGTTGCTCAAGCTGATCACCCATCAATGACCGACCAGACCCAGCGTTACATGTCGATTGATCCCCTGCCTGTAGTTGCTCATACATTGCTGATCACTCATCCAATGACCGATCAGACCCAGCGTTACTTAACTTCTTTAATTGATTGTTAAAATATTCTGTGCAATTCCCACTAATCTGAACATTCATTTGAGCTCCTCAATTTGGTTTACAACCTTCAAGTGTTGCTCTTTTTTTACTCCCGTCACATTTCTTTTATTTGACTTTTCCCGTCTGAGCCAAAAATCCTCAGAAGTCAGAAATCCTCCTCAAACCGTTTCGTGTTATTACAGCCTTCAGCGATATGCCTTTGTGTCTGACTGTCTGTCTGTCTGTGCTCACAGTATGTCCACGGGATATCTCAAAAGTTGCGGCGGAGTTGAAATGAAATTTTGTGGGGCAGTGCAGGGCTGTGAGCCAAAGAATTTTATATATTTATATATATATTTATTTATTTATTTATTTCACGTTTCTTAAAGTATGTGTTTAGTCGTGAGTGTTGTCTGGTTAACTTTCGTGGGTCTTAATTTTATAGGTTTATGAACCTGATGACTTTTATGTATTTATTTATGTGTTTATCTGTTTTATGTGTTTATATATTTGTGGGTTTCTTGATGTGTAGTAATGAGCAAATTCTGATTTTGAAATAATGAGATCAATCATAATGACGGGATTAACTGGTTATAGTTCAGTAAAGGTGACATAATGAGGTTTTTAATATCTGTACTGTTTTTGGTATACTAACAACTAGTAATATTGAGAAAAGTTAAATTACAGCACAATAATAATAATAATAATAATAATAATAATAATAATAATAATAATAATAATAATAATAATAAACCAAAACTCCTAAAGGTATACTAAAAAGATAGCAATATTGAGAAAGGTGATAACTACAGCAGAATAATAATAATAATAATAATAATAATAATAATAATAATAATAATAATAATAATAATAATAGTAATAATAAACTAAGAATAATAATAATATTAATAATAATAATAATGAGAAAGTGATAACTACAGCATAATAATAATAATAATAAATAATAATAATAAAAGGTAAAAAATAATGTGGAAGGTGATAATAATAATAATAATAATAATAATAATAATAATAATAATAATAATAATAAACCAAACCTCCTAAAGGTATACTAAGAAATAGTGATATTGAGAAAGGTGATAACTACAGCAGAATAATAATAATAATAATAATAATAATAATATAATAATAATAATAAACCAAACCTCCTAAAGGTTACTAAAAAATAGTAATACTGGAAAGGTGATAACTACAGCAGAATAATAATAATAATAATAATAATAATAATAATAATAATAATAATAATAATAATAAAACAAACTTCTTAAAGAAGCCCCGCGTTAGTTTAAAAGTTTTGCCCGTTTAAAAAACAGCAGATTAAAATTTATTCTGCCCTTAACTCGCAAAGTTGCGTCCCAGCATCTGCAGCTTAAATAGTTCGGTCAGGTTTTGCCGCCGCGTCTGAGAAGTATATGACAACCTGCGTCATTAAATGTTCATTTTTATGAAAACGTAAGACTATAGGAGAAAAAAAAGTCTGGCTGGTTGCTCGGGCCTGACTGCCAGTCTCTGGGAAGGCTTTGCGGAGACTGAAATTTGTCTCTGGCAAAAGTTGTAGCTGCAAGGAAAGTGTTTTTCGTGATGAGTGACTATTTTCTGTTTGGGGGAACATATTCTTTAGTTTTTTTTAAACTGACGTGATTGTTTTAGTTTTGATTAGGGGAACATGTGCCTGATTTATTTTAAACGTATTGTTTTAGTATTGTTAGGGGAACAAAATTTTTGGAACATTTCTGAATTTTAATAGACGTGACTGTTTTAGCTTGATTAGGGGAATTTATCCTTGATTTTGTTAACTAGATGTGACTGTATGAGTTTTGAATAGGGAAACACAGTCCTGACTTTTTTAAAAGGCATGGTTGTCTTAGTGTTGAGTAGAGGAATATATTCATGATTTTTTTAAAGGCCAGATTGTTTCAGTTTTGAGCAGGTGAACACATTTCTGGTTTTTTCAGTAGACGTCATTGCTTTAATGTTGAACAAAGGAACGTGTTCCTGATTCTTTTTTAATAGACGTGATTCTTTTGGTGTAGAATAGAGGAAAATGATTCTGATTTCAATAAAAGGGGTGATTGTCTTAGTGTTGAATAGAGGAACATATTCCGGATTGTTTTTTTTAAAGGCGTGATTGTCATAGTGTTGAATAGGGGAACACATTCCTGATTTTTTAAATAGACGTGATTGTCTTAGTGTTGAATAGGGGAACATATCTCTGATATTTTTAAATAGACGTGATTGTTGTAGTTTTGATTACCAAACGGGTTTAGGGCAAAAGCTTATCCGAAAAAGGTTAGTTTTGTTGTTTCCTATTCATAAAGAATAAATTGTTTGACTGGAATTACTGAATGATTTTCATTAGTGCAAATGAAATCCTTTTCAATGTTGGTATTTTCATTTTCTGAATGCGAGTTATTTTTACTTGAAGGTCGTCTTTTGTTCATGATTTGGAGGGTGATATAAATAACGAGAATTATCACAAAGCAATTACTAAATGTTTCCGTTTTTCCCAAGTCTGATTACGTCAGTTTGATAACACAGAGTTTCGTAAATGTCAAAGAATGTTGTAGCCTTGAGATATTTCAAGATTTAATATTCGTCTTTGAGCTAGCGTAAGTCTCTCTCTCTCTCTCTCTCTCTCTCTCTCTCTCTCTCTCTCTCTCTCTCTCTCTCTCTCTCTCTCTCTCTTTCACGGTGGAAGAAATGTCACGAACTTGATTTTAGTTTTCTGTAAAGAAAACTATTGAGATAACTATTTGTCCGTCCGTCACACTTTCTGTCCGCCCTCAGATCTTAAAAACTACTTGAGGGTGAGGGCTGCAAATTGGTATGTTGACCATCCACCCTCAATCATCAAACATACCAAATTGCAGCCCTCAAAAACCTCAGTAGTTTTATTTTATTAAGGTTAAATTTAGCCATAGTCGTGCTTTTGGCAACGATACAGGATAGGCCACCACCGGCCCGTAGTTAAAGTTTCATGGGGCCGCGGCTCATACAGCATTATACCGAGACCACCGAAAAACAGATCTATTTTCGGTGGCGTTGATTATACGCTGTACAGAAAACTCGATTGCGCTGGAGAAACTTCGGCGCATTTTTTACGTTTTTATTACGTTTTTATGTATTTTTCTTTTAAGTTATTTGGCATTCGTGCAGCCGCATCTAATTTTTATTTAGTTTTTATTTTTTACTTCATGTGGTATTCGTGCAAATCCGTCTGGTTCTTGCACCTCGGGAAACCGGAATGAATTCTCGCCATTTTTATTTTTTCCAAAAAGAAGAAGAAAAAAATTCTGAATAAGCAACCATGGCTTCCACCCCCGGAAGCTGTCTTCCTCTTGCTTTTGCAAAGAATGCAGTCAGCAGGAAATTCTGAAGGCAATGCCTTTCCGTTTTCATTATGTGTGAAACATTATTTGACGTCAGAGAGCGAATGTTGAAGTATTTCGCCAAAAAGCCTGGTGATATTTTTATAAGGTATATTAAAAGGCGTTGTTATAGAAATCGTGATATCCACAATGTTGTCACTGATATGTTGCTTGTATTAGAAATTTGAATGATATGGTATTAAGCATCTTTTTGAAAATTTTAATGGGAAGATGATACTGCATATATTATCTTATTACACCCATAAGCACATCAATTTTCAACCGATATATCTTATTTATGATTAAGTATTCGCGTTGCACCGCCAGGTGCTCTAGAGTCCACCAACCAATCAATCATTCGATCAGTGTGGTTTATTCTGTTGAAGCGGTAATAATAGTTGATTTTGAATATGTAAGGTCGCGTTTATCAGTTTTATTTGTCAATCTATCCCTACACTATTAACTTGATGCTTAATGGAGAATATTTTTTAATTAAGGCAAAATTATACTAAAGTCTGGATCACTTAAAATATGAGGTTGTATATTTTTATAGCAATTTGTCACCAACGTCATAACAGATGTACACTATAATGCTTAACAGAAATGATATTGAATTAGACCAAGGAACCCCGTCAGTGGACCTCACGCTGGGCACTGTAGGCATTGCTTGAGGTTCTCTGCGGTGTCCCTTCGGCCATTAGCTGCAACCCCTTTCATTCCTTTTACTGTACCTCCGTTCATAGTCTCTTTCTTCCATCTTATTTTCCACCCTCGCCTAACAGTTGTTTCAAAGTGCAGCTGCGAGGCTTTCCTCCTGTTACACCTTTCAAACCTTTTAATCTCAGTTTCCCTTCCAGCGCTGAATGATTTCATAGGTCCCAGCTCTTGGCCTTTGGCGTAAATTTTATAATCCCATTCCTAGACCATGTAAAACCTCAGTGAACCTCGGGTTGGAAATTCATGCTGGAAAGCTTAAACCGATAGCAAGTCCTTGGAAAAGGCTGTTGACCTGTGGTTACCAAGAGCTTCATTTTGGAGAACTTTCAGCTTTTCACATATTTCGTGGGAATACCCGGCATCTGTATCGTGAATGTCAGTGTATAAGCCAAAAAGAAAAAAAAATGTGGGTTTTAAACTTGTGACATCGCTAGTTATCGCTCTGTCGTTAAGACTTCCAAAATAACTTCTTTTCTTGGAAAGTCTAGAACTCCCTCAGCCTTTTCTCTGCAAGTCTCGCAACTCGTCAGCCAAGGTGTATTGTAATTACCTTGAGACACCAGTCATTTTGATAACATTCTCCGATGTTCTTTGTCAGCTCGGGCATCAAAAGAGGATGAAGCTGCTGAAGAATATTTCCCAAGGGGACAGCCGCCAATCACCGGCATTTCTTAACAGAAACCTTTTGAATTCTCCTCCATCAAAGGAGATTTGCAATGCAAGAGTATTGAGGGATGAAATTGCGATCCATTCAAGCAAGGATTGTTTTTTTTTTTTTTTTTGGCTGGGAAGGTGGGGGACACTTTCTGTCGTTGTCATTCAGGTTTTAATTAATCACGAGTTTTCTGAAAGCGTGTTGCCTCTGTCTTCCATTGTGAAGGTCCTTCTTTGGAGCTAACTTGTGGCGTTGCTTGCAGTAAGCTTTTGTGTTGTTTGGTATTGTTTTGTCATCTTAACTGAGGATTAATTGATTAATTAATCAGCCTGTTTAGCAGGGTTTCCTGTAATTTAACTGAAATTGTTCCAGGGATGTTTAGAAAATAACGTCATTGTATTGTGATGCATTGTTTTAATAATTCATTTCTGATATTTTTTTTTCTCTTCATTTTCTGTTTTCACAAAAGGATTTCTCTTCTGATTAAAGTATTTTAAAAATAATGGGCTTATTTTTATTAATTCTATAGTGAATGCCTGCTCATTTTGAATAATAATAATAATAATAATAATAATAATATATAATATATATATATATATATATATATAATAATAATCTGTCTCAAGTCTAAACTATATCTCTTGTGTGTTTAGACGAAAGTTAGTCTTGGTGAAAAGTGTAATGTGGTTACCGTAGATTTTCACGAATATTCAATTTAATACATCAAAATATGTAAACCAGTTTCATATTTCAGCTCGATAAAACCAGCAGTTGCCTAAAACCAGACGACCCTCGAATATAGGAACTTTTACTGTTTATCGATAATAGTAAAAATGAATGCTTAAAGCTGCACTCCCGTTTGTTTGACTATGTAAAATAAATATCTAATAGGTTATTGAATACGACTCTTGCATCATCAATAAATTACTGAACAATGAAGTGAACAAAGAAAAAAAACAGGAATTTTATTCGCATTTTGGAACCACACTCTCTGAAACAGCTTCCATTTTAGTCGATAGTCTGGGGGAAAATTCCCACCTTCAAAAAAAGTGATCGCAGACCGAGAGAGTCTTATCTCCCTGGCGTTGCGGGGGATAATGTTATCGCTTGTCGTGACGTCAGTGAGAGGAGCGCGCGTGTGTGTGTGTGGGTGTATGTGTGTGCGTTTGTGTGTGTATGTGTGTTTGGATGTCGTGGGTGGGTGCGGTGCCTGGATTCTTAACCCCCCCCACTCCCACCCAGGCACTCGAATAACCCCTCCCCCCAACCTTCCCCCGCCCCTTCCTTTCCCTTTTCCAATATTTTTGCGTCATTCCTACTGCATTTCGGAAGTTAGATAAGTTTTAGTAATTCAGTTATACGTTGTGTCAGTTTTTAATGTAGATGTATATATATATATATACATACATGCATACACACAACATATATATATATACATATATATATACTGCATAAATATATGTATATATATACACGCGAAGAATGTTTACATACGTGTTCTCGTATCCGGTTGCATACTATATAATTGGTAGACTGCGCATGCTTGTCAGGCCAGTTGTCAGATGTCTGTTGAACATTGTTAAACAATGCAGTCTTGTCAGGGTTACAGAATGGGGGATTAACATCTACCGCAGTTCTACGAAAATCAGGTTACGCCGAGTCACGCCTTGCTGTTGTCAAAAGCCCTCAAGCGAAATTGACAGCCCGAAAGCGCCTGGGTGAAGTTCCTTTTGTTGCCAACAATTGCATTACCCGTGCAGTTCACAGAGAGAGAGAGAGAGAGAGAGAGAATTTGCTTTAGAAAATTTGCTGTTAGGAAAAACGTGCTCACAAAACTTAATACGCGTTTTGTTACATGATCCTATGGCATAATTCTTAATACGTGGTAATCGATATATTCTGGCCAGTTTTTATTATTATTATTATTATTATTATTATTATTATTATTATTATTATTATTATTATTGTGGAATTCACTAACCAGTAGATTGTTACAATAAGGAATATTTCCGAAACCCCATCTAACCTGTTTTTGTTAACTGTTTATATTCTCTGTTAATGAAGTTGATCCTCAGTTTTCCGAACCTTTTCCCATTCTGTCTTTTAATGGATTGATAGAAATTTGTTTCATTTATTACTGCCAATAAAAATTCCTCCTCCTGTTTTCTTAGTGCCAACACGCTCCTGAACTATTTCCAAATACCGAAGTTAGCGCAATAGAGATTTATTAGATTCCTTTAATGGTAGTAAGTGCTACTCAGTTGCCGGTGCTGTTTTTGTCACCTTTCCTGATTTGTATGAACGGTTTGTTGCCATAGCAACGGAGGACGCTTTCTTGCCAGTACTCGTCGAGATTAAAAGACGATAAGAACTCGTTCTCAAAGGCTTTATCGGCAAGCATTATTGACTCTCATTGCACTATCGCCCGCAGGGGGCCGGGTGGCACTTGGACACGTGCCCCCCCCCCCTCTCTAAGTCGAGGTAAAAAAAAATATATATATATATATATATATATATATATATATATACATATATATATATATATATATATATATATATATACATATATATATATATATATATATATATATATATATATATATATATATATATATATATATATATATATATATATATATATATATATATAGATAGAGAGAGAGAGAGAGAGAGAGAGAGAGAGAGAGAGAGAGAGAGAGAGAGAGTGTGTCTTTGTAGTGACTCTAGAAGTTACCGCCTGAGGCCTGGACCCATTGTACGAGGCGTAATTTTGTTAATTGACAGAACTTCAGATAACTTTTTAGTCGATGAGATTTTAGGTACTTGACTATTCCTGCTTTTACTTATAAATTTATTAATTATTATTTTTATTTTTATTTTATGCATGACTCGTTAGAGGGAGAAGATAAGCTGTCGCGTTGCAGGTTCCGAGTTTGTTCGTTTTGCTCTCTCATTTTTATAGGATTTTGAATGTCTAAGCATCGCCCTATGCTTTTAGATAGGTTAGATGGTCCATTATTGACAGTAATAAGTATAATATTATTCGAATAATGATAAATGTCTCTTACAATAGCTGTTGTTGTGCCGAACAGAAGGCCAGATCCACAGACATTTTATTTTTAAGGTTTCATGAACTTTGAAATTTTGTTTTCCATTTTTCATAATGTTATGCAACACAGGAAGACTTGACTTCGTTTATCAGTCCCTGAAAATGACTACTTAGCAAATTAATGTTTGTTAACCTCATTTGACAGCGTGTATCAGTCACTGATAAACGCATGTCCATACGTCTGCGTCCCCGTGGTGAGGTTAGTGTCATCAGTGCACCTCATGCGATGCGCTGTAGGCATTACTTGAGGTTTTCTGCAGCGTCCCTTCGTTCCATTTACTGTACTTCCGTTCATGTTCTCTCTTCCATCGTACTTTTCACTCTCTCTTAACAATTGATTCATAGTGCAACTGCTTTGAGGTTTTCCTCCTGTTAAACATTTCAAACCATTTACTGTCAATTTCCGTTTCAGCGCCGAATGACCTCATAGGTCCCAGTGCTTGGCCTTTGGCCTAAGTTCTGTATTCAGTTCATATGTCTGCGTGATGCCTTTCGTATGCACATACATAAATTCTTATATAATTCCTGTTGTTGCGTTAGCGTTTATTCTTTTAGAACAGTCACATTTAGTGAAGCTGAGTTTGAAATGACACATGGTACCACTGGTCCTGAACCCTACGAATGCAAAGGTTCTTTCGGTACAAAACTCCTCTCACACTGGGAAATTTGAATATGTATCCTTGTCCCAAGAGAGCCCGAGACACGTCCATTGGCTCGTCGTGACTTGAAAACTTTAGGAGTTGTTGGAGAAAATTATACATGTTGTATTTCGTGTATTTTTGTCATACCACACAATAATGAACTTTTCAAGATGAGCCGCTGCAAAGCTACCTCCTTACTACTACTACAACTACAATATGCTTCCAGAATTGTAGTCAGAAAAATTGTACATGTTGTATTTCTTGTATTTATTTGCCAGTGGTTCCAATACAACAGTATATTTGGGTTTTAAGATTTCTGCATAATTGAAGAGAGGCAAAATATTGAATAACTGATTTCGTGATTATACCTTTTTTCAGTCATGCAGAAATCTTAAAATCCAAATATACTGTTGTACTGGATTCACTGACGAAAGTAAATAAGATATATGTTGGATAATTCTCTCCAACAACTAATGAAGTTTTTCTATAGCTACCAGTTATTTTTTCTATAGTTATACAGCAGTAAGATCAAACACTTTTCTTAACGAAGCAAGGCAGCAGTGATACTGTTAGGAACGAGATAGGAATGATAAATGCTTTTATATATATATATATATATATATATATATATATATATATATATATATATATATATATATATATGTGTGTGTGTGTGTGTGTGCATACACATGCATACATACATACATACATACATACCACGTATTGAGATACATTCCAAGACAACTTGACACCTTTCAAAACGTTGGGTCAAACCAACGTATTTCTCCCTACTTTTACCCAGTGAACAGGACTACTGCAGTCAACATGTGAACTGTAATTCAAAAATTTTTTTGCTTGTTCTTCATATAACTTATTGAGATTCTACGTGTTGAGACGCATTCAAAGACCGTTTTACCCGTTACAATACACTTGGTTAGGCTAACGTAGTTCTCCCTACATTTGTCCAGTGAACAGGACTACCGTTATATAAGAAATATTGCTAAAAATTAACTTTTTCGTTTCTTAATTTTTATTTAGCGAGACTGATGAGATATGTCAGTGGCTTCTGATAGAAGGTGCTATCTTTGTGGTAGTTTTGTTGTACGTGGAAGTAGTTGTATTCTTTCAGAGAAAAAAAAATTATTTTTAGTTTTGTTTCAAAGTGTTGAAATGTCGTTTACATCAAGAGCCCAAGAGCCAGTGTATGGGACTTTCAACGTCGTAAAATTAAAATAAGAACGATGATAATAAGCTAATTTATTTCTTATCAGAACTAAAAACAAGCAAATATAATTGTGACATATTGATACAAAGTGTAAGTGGATATTTAGGCTGTATTGGCAATAGAAAAATATTTTTTCTTCCCTACAAGAAAAGAAAAAGAAAGTATTGTATATCTCGCCAACTTTCTTGCAAGAATGAGCAAGGCTGTTGCTGCTGGTGGCATTCTTCTTCTTCTTCTTCTTCTTCTTCTTCTTCTTCTTCTTCGAGGAGACCGCTCTGAATGCTTTCATTAGCAGCCGTTGTTTAGAAGCGGGAGATTTATCACCGGGGCCGCACAGAATGCTCTTTCAAGTCTTACGTGTAAACAGAGTCCTTTGATAAAACTCCCTCCCGCAGCCTTTTTCCCCGGGGGGAATTCTAACCCCGAAAATAGGGTGCGTGTTTACTCGGCCTCCTGGGTTGTATAGACTGCAGCCGCTACCGGCATGGGTCCCTACGGAACCCCTTGCCCACCCTCCCCAACTGGTCCCTTTCATTTCCCTATCCCCCATTCTTCTCTTCCTCCCCTTGCCTTCCCTCCCCTTCCACTCCCCTCCCCTCCCTCCCCTAAATGGTCCCGTTCATTCCCTATCCCCATCCCTCTCCTACCCCTTCCCATATCCCCTTCCCCATCCCCCTCCCCTTTCCTCTGAGACCGATACTTGGGTACAAAATACACCTCCTTCCCAAAGGTAGGTTCATACGAAAGTCTTTTCCCTTAACAAGGGTTCTCGACGTTTTTCTTGACACGTGTTCCTTGTGTTATTAGGCTTCAGGAAATTATTCTTTGACTCAAGCAAAAAACAAAAAAGCGAAAAGAAATACACAAACAAACAAACAAACAAATAGACGCAAACAGACAAGAAAGATGCAGGAGGACTTTGAAAAAATTTCCGTACTGTTATTGTTTTTACTGTTATTTCGCGTTAGTCCAACCGTGAGAATGTTTATTACTTAATAATGATAAACATTTTAATATTATTATTATTATTTAATAATAGTAGTAAACCCTGTTTATTAATTAATAATGATAGGTATAAAACAGCACTTCATAAATATAGTCAGCTGATTGAAATTGCGAAGACTTCATTCTCTCTCTCTCTCTCTCTCTCTCTCTCTCTCTCTCTCTCTCTCTCTCTCTCTCTCTCTCTCAAAGCAGTCTTTTCTTAACATCTTTTTAGCTAAGTACCACTGGGGAACCTGACCTGTTCGTAAGCCTAAGGGGGTTTGCATCCCCAAACAGGAGAACCCTCACTGTTCTTTCAGGTTTGCTCATAACTTGAAAAACAACTCGTTGGTAATGATAAATTTTAATTAATTTCTTCTGTAGTGACTCATTATCATCCTTGTTATTAATGAGTCAAAAATAATCTTGATATTTTTGAGTCAAAAATAATCTTGATATTTTTGAGTCAAAAATAATCTTGATATATTTGAATCAAGAATTATCTTGATATTTCTGTAGAGACTCATTAATCCACATGAGTAGAAAATTGTTTTTAAGTCATTTGAGCAGAAAGTTATTCTCATTAAATCACATGAGTAGAAAGTTATTGTTTTCAATTCACATGAGCAGAAAGTTATTTTTATCAAGACATATGATTAAAAAAGTTATTGTTTTCAAGTCACATGAGTAGAAAGCTATTCTTATTAAGTCACATGAGTAGCAAGTTATTGTTTTTAAGTCACGTGAGTAGAAAGTTGTCTTGAGTCACTCATTCACGTGAGTAGAAAGTTATTGTTTTTAAGTCGCATGAGCAGAAAGTTATTGTTTTTAAGTCGCATAAGTAGAAAGTTGTTTTAAGTCACATGAGTGGAAAATTATTGTTTTCAAGTCAAGTGAGTAGAAAGTTATTGTTAAGTCACACAAGTAGAAAGTTATTGTAAAGTCACATGAAATTGAAAGTTATTGTTTTTAAGTCACATGAAATTGAAAGTTATTGTTTTTAAGTCACATGAGTAGAAAGTTGTTTCAAGTCACATGAGTGGAAAGACATTGTTTTCAAGTCACACGAGTAGAAAGTTATTTTTAAAATCACACAGGTAGAAAGTTATTGTTAAGTCACATGAGCAGAAAGTTATTCTCATTAGGTCACATAAGTAGAAAGTTGTTTTTTTAAGTCACACGAGCAGAAAGTTCTTTTTGATTAAGTCACACAAGTAGAAACGTATTCCTATTAAACCAACAGCTGTGACGTGGTCTCAAAATTTTGGCAAGGGTGCGAATGGGGTCCTTATTCAAATTATTTTGGGGTATCTCTCCCCTTTAAGACTTTCGGTTAAATATAGAATTTGCCTTGTGACTTCCCTTCAGGGCCTAGTTATTTCTGGCGAGAATGTGTCTCTCTCCAGTCTCCTCCCTCGCATGCTTATACGCCCGCATATACGCGCACGCGCGCACGGAGACATATTTATAATTGCTGGGTTTGATAACAAAGATTAGGCAGAGAGAGAGAGAGAGAGAGAGAGAGAGAGAGAGAGAGAGAGAGAGAGAGAGAGAGAGAGAGAGAGATAGTTATCACTTAAAATATTTGAAAATGGAATTTTACTTGGGTCAATAAAATTGAAAAGCTATGAATGTTTAAAGTAAGGAATTAAGATAATTACCTGAAATCTGATCTGTTTGTCAGCCTGGATGTGAAAAAGAGAGGTGCCTGGTCCTTAGACTTAAAAATACCCCGTCCTCTCTCTCTCTCTCTCTCTCTCTCTCTCTCTCTCTCTCTCTCTCTCTCTCTCTCTCTCTCTCCACCTCGACTTCTCCTTCTGTCTCTGGTGTGAAAGCATAATGCAATTATAACGAAATTGAGAATTTAATTTGACAGCCTTCATTTACCCTCTCTCTCTCTCTCTCTCTCTCTCTCTCTCTCTCTCTCTCTCTCTCTCTCTCTCTCTCTCTCTCTCTCTCTCACAGCTCCTCTCCCCTCTTTTGGAACTTGAAGAACCGATTGTCTGATAATTTGAGAGCCCTTTCACTCTGGAGAAAAAGTTCTCCCTCCGAGTGGGGTACTCGATGTATCTTCCATTATAACTCTTTGGGAACTCCTTCCAATAGACTTTTCTCTTTCCTCCAACCCATCATCATTCAGGGATAGGTGAGCGTAATTAATTGAGAGGTTTAAGAATTTGTCACGCGCGCGTAACTCGGTAAAATGAGGTGTGACGGCCCTCCCTGAAGTTGACACGGACTTGGTAAAAGGGCGTTTCGATCATTTTAAGATTTAGTTATACATTAACGAGGCAATCGTGAGTGTTGTTTATTTGTTTATTTATTTATTTATTTATTTATTTTTTTATTTGTTTATTTATATATTTAAAGATTCATAAGATTTTCTGCCATGGAAAATATTTTTCGTTTTGTTTCATTTTACTGCAACTCAAATCTTTTAATTGAATATGTCCTCTTTCATTGCAACCATTCTTTGGTCAAATTCATAAGGGAAAGAGTACGTTTCTCTCTCTCTCTCTCTCTCTCTCTCTCTCTCATCCAAAATGTATATAATTGAGATGCCTCAAGATGTACAACATTTCTGTCTGTTTGTCTGTCTGATCTCTTACGTTATAAAGCTCTTACTTATTGTCAGAAAGGCCTAAAGATATTTCTCTCTCTCTCTCTCTCTCTCTCTCTCTCTCTAATACATAAACACTAATACACACATACTCGCTTGTTAACAAACCACCCTAATTTACTCTAACAAACATAATATACAATATAAATTTTATTTGTTATAATATCCAATATATCTACAGCTCGCCACCCCGTAGGGGAGTGCCGACAGTGCACCTCATGCGGTGCACTGTGGGCATTACTTGAGGTTCTTTGCAGCGTGCCCTCGGCCCCTAAATGCAACCCCTTTCGTTCCTTTTACTGTACCTCCGTTCATATTCTCTTTCTTCCATCTTACTTTCCACCCACTCCTAACAGTTGACTCATAGCGCAACTGCGAGGTTCTCCTCCAGTGACACCTTTAAAACTTTTACTGTCAATTTCAATTTCAGCGCTGAATGATCCCCACTGGTCCCAGTGCTTGGCCTTTGGCCTAAATTCTATATTCGATTCAGTTCAGTACTGTCCGCAGAAATTCACTTATATTTATTATATTATCCAATTCAATACAGTTGGCAAAAATTAACTTCGCGATTTCCCAGAAGGAATTCAAGCCTTCCGTAAGGGAATATTATATTCTCCCTAGCAGAAGAATTTCAATAATTGAATTCAGTCGGAGTGAAAGTTAATTTAATCGACTCCTGAGCTCAAATCGTTCTTTCCCTTCATCGGGTGATTTGATTCTCTTCCTAACTGCTTCCCAAAATAGCACATTATTCTTTGCATGAGATGAGACGTTTGTTTCGTTTCAATCTGGTTGAAATTGTGTGGGAGACAGTTTACTGTTGTTGCTGATTATTTGCTGTGACTATATATATATATATATATATATATATATATATATATATATATATATATATATATATATATGTATATATATATATATATATATATAGTTATATATTGTGTGTTCGTGTGCGGTTGCGTGCGTGTGCTTGCGTGTGCGTGTGCACGCGTGGTAATATTACGAGGGAAACAAGATTGAAGAAGGTATTCGTCTTTTATATGATGATTTATGACCAATTTAGTAAAATGAAAGCTAACTACTGAAAAGGAGAGAGAGAGAGAGAGAGAGAGAGAGAGAGAATACTTTTTTTTTACAATTTTCGACCGTATTTTTGTATGTTTGAAATTCGTGATTATTTAGTTACTACTACTGATTTGCCACAGAGATTGTATCTAAAATCTTAACCCCTATTTTCCCGGATGGCATTGACCCTTATCTCATCATGGAGGGCATCGACCCCTTATTGACCTGGATTGACCTGGATGGCATTACAACCTTCTCTAGTGACGTTGCAATATGAGAGCAGTGTCTCATAACATTGCTAATTTATTGCATCCTGGAGTTTCTTGGGGACACATTGTTATGATTTATATCTTGTGAATAATAATAATAATAATAATAATAATAATAATAATAATAATAATAATAATAATAATAATAATCATTCATTTTTTCATGTATAAAATTCGGTATATTTTATGTATGGAAATCCGTGAAGATAGGTGTTATATTTTCCCATAATAAAAGTTTTTCTTAGAATGAATGTTTTTTAATCTTATAATGGCCGAGGGCTTTATCCGTTCCATTAATTTTGGGGATTTAAAATCATTATGAGTATATTGTTTTTCATAGATAGGTTTTTTGTGCGGTGTTTATCTTTGTGGCGCTGTAAGTGTGAGTAGCATGCCACCTTAATAATATAAACATTGATTAAAATGTATTTTCGATGCTGACCAATATTTTCCATTTCCTGTTTAACGTAAGAACTCTTGAAAAAACAGTTACATGGAACTTTAATCATGATTTTGAATTATAATTTGTAATAAGATTGGTAATTGCTAATTATTTTTATGTGATTTTATTTTTTTATTTCCCGTAACCTTCCATTACTTTTTTTTTATAATGAACACCATATTGTTGGGAACTTGAATTTCGAGCCAGTGTTCCCTTTGGTGGGCTTGTTCCATATGAATAGGGTTCATCTTTTGAATGATAATAACAATTTAAAAAATACCCATAGTAGCATGAGTCTTAAAATCGAGAAGCAAATCCACAGTTATGTATCTGCATATATTTAAAGATAAATCAGTACAG
Organism: Macrobrachium rosenbergii; assembly: GCF_040412425.1. Taxonomy (NCBI): domain Eukaryota; kingdom Metazoa; phylum Arthropoda; class Malacostraca; order Decapoda; family Palaemonidae; genus Macrobrachium; species Macrobrachium rosenbergii. The sequence goes on along the minus strand of NC_089793.1, from coordinate 6,074,088 downwards.
ATAGCTTTCGGGAACTTGTTCGGTTCCCCTGTTCAATCAGATTGAAAACGGGAACCGAATAAGTTCCCAAAATCTATCTGCACTGATATATCTTTAAATATTTGTACATATACGTAACTGTGGATTTGTTTCTCCAATAATAATAATAATAATAAATAAATAATAATAATAATAATAATAATAATATAGTTATTTTAAGAAAATAGCTTTATTATAACAATAGCTTTATTATAACAACCTCAATCTATCTGAATTTAGCCATAATGTCATGTTTAGTTTCGTAAAAGGAACTTAACGGCGTCCAATAATAAATCTCTCCAGTAGGTCTGCCAATTGTCGCACTCATTATGATATTTGCACATGCTATTCAAACGTCCTAAAGTAATTACTTTTTTACCTTTCGCCGTATTCCCTCGACTATTTCCACCTTTCGCAAAACAGTATCACCTTTAGGGACATATCGATCCAACCCTTGTAACACGAGCGCATAAAATCTCAACAGGGCTGTGGCCTGAGAATCCTTTATTTTTATTTTTGTTTTTTTTTACAATTTATAAATATTCCTTGGTCGTTTTTTTATTAGTTTAAAGGAGTTTTTTTTTTTTTGGATAATTCTGGGTACATGAAATGCCTTTTTTGTTTACATTAAAAAAGGTTTTTATGATGATTTTAGTTACATTAAAAACATTATTTTTTTATAATAACTTTAGGTACATTAAAAAAAATTTTTTAGTTCTATGATGATTTTAGGTACATTAAAAATTGTTTTCCAATGATTTTAGTTACATTAAAACATTATTTTTTTATGATAACTTTAGGTGCATTAAAAACATTTTTTCCGTTCTATGATTATTTTAGGTATATTATTAAAATTTTTTATGATTTTAGTTACATTAAAACATTTTTTATGAGGCTTTTAGTTATAGTAAAAAACTTTTAGTTCTATGATGATTTGAGGTACATTAGAAAAAGTTTTTTTATAGTTTTATGATAATTTTTGGCACATAAACTTTTCATTTTCCTTACCTGAATATTCGACGAATTGCTTTTGTCATCCTTATACCAGGTATGTATACTGGACTAGTTATTTTTTATCCCTTTGATAATATCTTTATCTTTGATATAGTCATATATCTTCATTCCCACTGCTTGCCTAACTTTCCTCTAATATTTACTTCAGTTACGGTTTTCTCCACCTTGGCAAACTAAAAAAAAAAATCTGGTCTAAAAAATGAGATGAACTGCAAGAGGAGAAAAATTAAATAAGTTGCAAGATGGGAAAAAATTTGCAAGGAAATTCTCTCTCTCTCTCTCTCTCTCTCTCTCTCTCTCTCTCTCTCTCTCTCTCTCTCTCTCTCTCTCTCTCTCTCTCTCTCTCCACGCGATCAGTTTTAATGAGTTACTCTCTCTCCCGGAGGGTTGTAACTGATCTGTAGGTGAACCATCCCCCCCCCCCCCTCACCCTCTCTTTCTCCCTCCTTCTTTCAATGCCCGTGCGCAGGGTGAATAACCTACGGTAAATACTCTTGACTTTTCACTAACAGACGACTGATGACGATAACGACCCGAATACCACAGGTCGAAGTCACGTTAAATCTAATTTCATACGTTTGTGCACCAGTTGTTTTAAGTTTTCAAAAGTGCTTTTTGGGGTATTCAGTTATTTTCATAGAGCTTTCAAAATTGCTTTTGGGGTATTCAGTTATTTTCATAGAGCTTTCAAAATTGCTTTTGGGGTATTCAGTTATTTTCATAGAGCTTACAAAATTGCTTTTGGGGTATTCAGTTATTTTCATAGAGCTTTCAAAATTGCTTTCCGGGAATTCAGTTATTTTCATAGAGTTGCCAAGCATTACTAGATCTATTCCCAAAAAGATATTTTATTTAGTGGTTTAAGCTCTCAAATTTGCTTTCTTGACTTTCACTTATTTCCATATATTACTATATAGTTCAGAAGTTCAAGCGAAAATGCAATGCATTACTACCCTAGTATTATTCTTCTTGCATTTTGATTAATTTATATCTATTTATCTATTTATTAGTTTTTTTCTCTTTTAATAAGTGGTATCTCTTCTTTCTGTATTTCCCTTTAATTTCCCTTACTTCTTCCTAATGAACACTATATTCTTTGGAAGCTTGAATTTCAAGTCAATAGCACCTTTGGTGGGCTTGTTCCATGTGAATAGGCTTCATCTACTGAATAATAATAATATAATAATAATAATAATAATAATAATAATAATAATAATAATAATAATAATAATAATAATAATAATAATAATAATAATACTCATTATTATCATTGGTCCCAAGCCAAGCCACATCATTTCTTCGATCTAGTCGTGTGTAATAATTACTTTCAAATACCTTTAAACTGTACCTGATAAAGTCGCGTGTATAGTTTGCTATTTTCTGTAGAAATGAAAAAGGAAGTTTCTTTATAGTTGCCAGGTTTCGTAGTGAAAGTTTGTTAGAAAGATTTTAATGTAGAAGAAAGTCACTTTTCCTATCTACCATCCACAGTAACGTATAAATACTTTTAGATTATCTCCAGATCTGTCCAAACTGGAACAGAATTAAAAAAATAAGAAGAAGAGGAGAGCGAAATAAGAAAAGTATAAACGAGAAAAACACCTGAAAGACGGATGATTCAAGAACCTGGAATAACAATAGAAGTGTTTCGGGGGAATGTCAATGTTTTCCATTTCCAACTACAACGTATAGGATTCCGTTCCCTTAACTGACATTGAGACCTTGCAACATCCTCCCCACCCCCCTCTCTCTCTCTCCAGCCTCGCATGCCAAAACCAGCAACACGAACGCCGCCCCCGTGGCACAAAAGAACGAAGTGGAACCTTGGGGGAGAAGGGCTGACTTAGAAAAGAACCATTGTTACTTGTCGGACAAGAAGAAACATTTAAGTGAACAATGCAGGTCTCTCTCTTTCAGTCCTCGGGGACTAAGACATTGTTGCTTTCCCCCTCCCCGTCTTCCCCCCTCCCTAGCAAATCCTAACCCCTCCCCTCAAATTGAAGGTTTGACTTTCCCTCCCCTTCCACCTGCCTCCTCCCCATCATCACCTCTGTCCCAACTCCAACCCCAAATTGAAGGCTTGAAATCTTGAATGACACTAGACGAAGGGACTAATGCATTATTGCTTCCCCCCCCTCCCCTCAGCAACCCTCCCCTCCCCTCCAAATTGAAGGTTTGGCTTTCCCCTCCCCTACCCCTGCCTCCTCCCCGTAACCCCCTCTGTCCCAACTCCAACTCCCAAATTGGAGGTTTGAAACTTGACCGCTACTGGACGAGGGGACTAATACATTATTGCTTTCCCCTCTCCCCTACTCCCCTCGCCCTCCAAGCAACCCTTAACCCCTCCTCCTCCTCCAAATTGAAGGTTTGGTTTTCCCATCCCCTACCACTACCTCCTGCCCCTACCCCAACCCCCAAATTGGAGGTTTGAAACTTGACTGCTACCGGACGAGGGGACTAATGCATTATTGCTTGCCTCTCTCCCCTACTCCCCTCCCCTCCAAGCAACCCCTAACCCCTCATCTTCCTCCAAATTGAAGGTTTGGTTTTCCCATCCCCTACCATTACCTCCTCCCCGTAACCCCCTCTGCCCCTAAACCCAACCCCAAAATTGAAGGTTTGAAACTTGAATGACACCAGACGAGGGGAGCTGAAGGGAAAGAGGTTGTCGAAATGGACGGATGGATTTTTATTTTTAGCCTGAAGGAATAAAATCTTTTGATTGTTTTATTAGGGGAAATAAAATAGGAAACGAAGCCTTCCACTAAGAAACGAAGTAAAAATCAGACATTCAAGTGGAGATTTTATCTCCTACCTGTGCATGATGGTGATTGAGTTGGCCTGTCATCTGCGCACTTCTTGGCCTCCGCCTGTTATCTCTGGACCTGTTATCTCCACGTTCACAACGATGCCCACTTTTAAAGAACTCTCTCTCTCTCTCTCTCTCTCTCTCTCTCTCTCTCTCTCTCTCTCTCTCTCTCTCTCTCTCTCTCTCTTATCAAACGGGGGCGAAAGAGAAGTGTTTTAGTCATCTTATTGGCGTATGCTAGTGTTCTCCATTATTTTTATCATTTTGTAGCTTCTCCTTATATCCGTATATGCAGATAAGTAAACTGTGTTTTTTCATTGCCTTATTTTTTTATTAATTAGCCATTTCGTCTGATAACAAATGGTCTCAGGGAAGCGCATCTCAACAGTTGTTGCTACGTTCATTTTTTTAATTGCACAATCGAGGGTGTATACATTTTAACATTACCGCAAGAGTAGTTATATATATATATATATATATATATATATATATATATATATATATATATATATATGTGTGTGTGTGTGTGTGTGTGTGTGTGTGTATGTATGTATGTATGTATGTATGTGTTTGCGCGAACATGTATTTATGTAATCTGACTTGCATCCCTGATATTCCACGTAGCAGAGAAAGGAAGAGTTTTATCGTTACTCTTTCCAGCGATCATTTCTGTTGCTGGAATTACTACGTAGTCCTTCAAGGAAGCGAAATTAAGATTCAGGAAATATTCGTGAATATGCACTTAACAAAAGGCTCAAGCGGCATTTCACTTAATAGCGCTGAAGTTAAGTTACTCGGCGGAAAGGCTTTGTAGTCTTTTTTTTCTTTTTTCCCGCAAACTCAGCACTTGAATGTCAAGTAGTCGTTGCAGCCACCAAATGCAACTTGAAAGCGGGTTTGCAACTGCTTAACGTGGATGAAAGATGAATTATGAATCCATTATGTGTTTTTATACATCATATTGGTTGTTATTTCATTGATAAGCTGCTTAGAGCATTTAATCGTCTTTGTAATCCTGCTAATGATTACTACTTAGTTATACAGGAGATTTTTCATTTTTAATCCTCGAATGCAACTTGATTTTGTTAATCCTATCTTCAAAGTCATCCTAGGTTAGATTTCCTCAAGGATTTATTTGTTTCTTATAAAAGCCAAACATGAATATTGCAGTATATTTATTTCTGAAAGTAAATGTCGAATCAGGTTGAAGTTTTCACTTCAGCATTGTCATATAATTTCCGAATATTAAATACGTCCTTAGTTATGGTATCTGACGTCATCGCGATTCCCGATGTACGATGTCATTATTTTATCTGATGTCACATTGTTATTAGATACCACCATGTCACGTTATCTAGAGTCCTTGGTGTTCCTGATGTCATTATAATATCAGATGTCATTATTGTAACTGATGCCACCATGGGAACTACATCATGGGAACTGATGTTATCATGGTACCTACATCATCATGGTAACTAATGTCATCATGGTAACTGCTGTCATCATTGTAACTGATGTCACCATGGTAACTGATGTCATCATGGTAACTGATGTCACCATGGTAACTGATGTCACCATGGTAACTGATGTCATCACGGTAACTGATGTCACCATGGTAACTGATGTCATCATGGTAACTGATGTCGCCTTGGTAACTGATGTCATCATGGTCACTGATGTCGTCATGGTCCCTACATCATCATGTTAACTGATGTCACCATGGTAACTGATGTCACCATGGTAACTGATGTCACCATGGTAATTAATGTCATCATGGTAACTAATATCATCATTGTAACTGATGTCATCATGGCGACTGATGTCATCACGGTACCTACATCATCATGTGTACTGATGTCATCTTGGTACCTACATCATCATCTTAACTGATGTCACCATGGTAACCGATGTCATCATGATATCCTACGTCACCATAGTAAAAATCTGTGAAATTGTTTTTGGTTCTATTCAGAAGATTACCTGCTGAGGGAAACGTCATTCAAAAGGAATCCTCAAAGGCTTCCTCATCCTCTCCTCTCGAGCGAATCCTTTCCTTTCCTTTCCTTTCCTATCCTTTCTTTTTTATTTTTCTTTTCTTTCCTTTCTTTTTTCTTTCTTTTCTTTCCTTTCCTCTCCTGTCCTTTCCCATGAAGCCACTCAACGTAACTGGGAGAAAGTTTGTTTAGTCATCATGGCTGAGCGGTACAGGAGGTGGATTGGAAATGCATTTAGAGAGAGAGAGAGAGAGAGAGAGAGAGAGAGAGAGAGAGAGAGAAGAGAAATTGCCTTTGTGGAGCTGTTTTAAGTTGAAACGTTACTTTGCCCAGATCCGAAGAAACTGTATAAGGATGGGGGAAAAACGTAAGCAGGAAAGAAAATCCAGAGCGAGTATTTAGAAGATACCTGATACCAATAAATTAATTACAAGAGATATTAGTGAAATGAGTGTAATGAAGGAGCCATAAATGGAATTATTCTCGGGTAGGTATGGGAGGTGAAACGAAAGGAATGTTGAATTAACATATATAATATTATTCTTGAATTAACATATATAATATTATTCTTTCGGTTGTTTTTACGAAGTTATTACTTAAAAAATCAAATAATTTCCTTTGGGAACGCGACAGTTTTCGGATGGTTTTCCAACAAAGAACAGGAACGTGCGTCCTCTTCGTTCATATGAACGCGGCTTCCTTTTTCTCACACGTTATGAATACCAAGAAAACTTTGGTCTTTTGCAGAGAGAGAGAGAGAGAGAGAGAGAGAGAGAGAGAGAGAGAGAGAGAGAGAGAGAGAGCGCCCGGGGTGTTATTAACGTAAAGTTTTGAAACCACCATGTCGACAGTTTTCCTGGAACCACAAAATGTATTCATCAGATTTTTTTCTCCTCATGAAATATTTTCCTGACGTGAAAGTTACGGAACACTGAACCTTTTTTTTTTTTTTTTTTTTTTTTTTGTTTTTTGTTTTTTACAGGAAGCGTGTTAATATGCAAATGGATTTTTTTAGTCGTCTTGCAACTTCCTTGATTCCTTTTTTGGAGTTTGTATTTTTTTGTTTCTTAATTTATTCAGAGGAATTTCTCTTGCCGCAGTGATATTCCAGGATTATACTTTGTCTTTCGTCATCACCATCTTTACCGATATTAATTATTTTTTACCCATGATTTTGCCATTTAGGTTTCGACTCTTGGTAAATCTTTTTATTTGGAGGGGTTCATTATTATTATTATTATTATTATTATTATTATTATTATTATTATTATTATTATTATTATTAACCTAAAATCGACTGCATACAAGTGCTCTTAATATAAACTGAATATATAATTATAAGTATGAACTGGCATACAATGAATGTATTATTATTATTATTATTATTATTATTATTATTATTATTATTATAATTATTATTATTATTATTAATGCTTAATATAAACTGAATATATAAATATGAACTGGCACATATCTTTTTTTAACGAAGGTTTATTATTATTATTATTATTATTACAAACCTAAAGTAAACCCATAGGATAATCGACAGCATACAAATGATTGAAATATAACTTAAATATATACATACCGTAAATGTGAATATTCCACTCACACGTAATAAGAACAAAAAATTATATACCTAAATGTGAATAACACACTCATACGCAATAAAAACACTTCTAGCACTCTCTGCTACGTTCTGCCTTCTCATTAACCAGCTCAATTAGTGACGCCACACACCTGAATTCCAGGTAGAGGGTATGCACGACTTACCCTGTGTTTAATATGTCCCCAGCGCGTTCTAAATGCGGTTAATGAAGATGGTGTCACGCGATGAATAACATTTAATGACATAATGAATAACAGTTAATGACATAGTTAAATCTGAAAAGTATAAAGTGAATCCCCGTCTGTGTTTTTAGTTCTCTAAAAGAAAACTTATTGTGCCGGCTTTGTCTGTCCGTCCGCACTTTTTCTGTCCGCCTTCAGATCTTAAAAACTACCGAGGCTAGAGGGCTGCAAATTCATATGTTGATCATCCACCCTTCAATCATCAAACATGCCAAATTGCAGCCCTCTAGTCTCAGTAGATTTTATTTTATTCAAGGTTAAAGTTAGCCATAATTGTGCTTCTGGCAACTATATAGGATAGGCCACCACCGGGTCGTGGCTAAAGTTTAATGGGGCCGTGGCTCACACAGCATTATACCGAGACCACCGAAAGATAGATCTATTTTCGGTGGCCTTGATTTCTAGAGTAGGTGGTCGGCGTGAACCTGAAGAGCAACGTCCTGCTAATCTCGCGGGTTTTCATTTTCTCAATAATAAAGCAAAATTCGCGTTGGTTCGTTCGTTTATGCAATTTATCAGCAACATAAATATATGCAAATTGAATGTTGACATTTATATTGTGCACTTTCTAGTGGCAAGGAGTTCAAAGATGCGAAAACAAGTGCTCGTGTGACACTTGAATTAGAGTAGCACTTACTTACTAGCCAGATTTTTAAGAACCGAAGCGGTTGTATATTGTTGTGCTAATGATATTATTTTTTAAAGTGCAAATGTATTTAGAACCACGGAATCATGGATTATGAAATCGTTAAAGTTTTAAATTCCTGTGCCGACATTTTTGAGAGCAGTCTTGGTAGTTATATATATACAGTATATATATATTATATACATATAAAATATATATATATATATATATATATATATATATATATATATATATATATATAATATATATATATATGCTATATACATATATATACAGACATATATAGTTTTTGTAAGTGAAATGGCATTATGTATAATATTAGAATGCAATGATCAGGAACAATGGGGTAATAAAATACTGTACGGGTTTAAAATAGAAAAAGGAAATCTTCCAGTATATATATACCTTATTTCATAATTCACGAAAGAGAGAGAGAGAGAGAGAGAGAGAGAGAGAGAGAGAGAGAGAGAGAGAGAGAGAGAGAGAGAACCAAGCACAAGTAGATTCATGCGCCAGTCCAAAGCGAAGTAATCTCATGCGTCGCTCGATGAAGAACTCATTTAGCAAGAAAGAGAAAAGCGAAAGGAGTTTTGGAATAAAGAATAGATAAAACAAAAAAAAGTTTCGACAAATCGATCCGCCTGGAGGGAATGTAATCGGTGCTGGGGATGCTGAATAGATGCGCCGAGATGAGATCTGTTGCGGGGGGGGGAGGGATGGATTCCAGTGGGGTGATACTGTGGGGGTTTCCAGTGGGGTGAGACTGTGGGGGTTTCCAGTGCGGTGAGACTGTGGGGGTTTCCCCGGTGAGACTGGTGAGACTGTGTGGGTGAGACGGGGCGGGGGCCGGTAGGGTGAGACTGTGGGTTTCCCGTGGGTGAGACTGTGGAGTTTCCCGTGGGGTGAGACTGTGGGGTTTCCCGTGGGGTGAGACTGTGGAGGTTTCTCGTGGGGTGAGACTGTGGCGGGATTCCCGTGGTATGAGACTGTGGGGGGATTCCAGTCGGGTGAGACTGTGGGGGATTCCCGTGGTATGAGACTGTGGGGGGGATTCCAGTCGGGTGAGACTGTGGGGGATTCCGTGGTGAGACTGGGGGATTCTGTGGGACTGGGGGATTCCAGTGAGACTGTGGAGACTGTGGGGGAATACCAGTGGTGTAAGACTGTGAGGGATTCCAGTATGGGAGACTGTGGAGGATTCCAGTGGGGTGGGACTGTGGGGGATTCCAGTGGGGGACTGTGGAAGGGGGAAAGATGAGAGAGTTAGGAACATGTATTTTCACTGCTGTGTATTTCACATTCTTACTGCAGTGTATTAAATAAATTTTGACTTTTATTCAGCTCTTTATCTCGGCAAAATAGCTGCCCTGTATCTACACATTCTTGCTGCCATGTACTCTACACATTCTCCCTCCTCCGTATCGCCACATTCTTATTGTTCTGTACATTAACATTCTTCCTGCTATGTAGTTCCACGAAGTAGTTGCATATTATAATAACATTCTCTCTGCGTTGTATATCCACATTCTTACTGGCTTGTATTTCAACATTCTTACTGCTCTGTATATCCACATTCTTATTGGCTTGTATTTCATTTGTATTACAACTTTCTAACTGCTCTGTATATCCACATTCTTACTGGCTTGTATTTCAACATTCTTACTGCTCCGCATATCCACATTCTTACTGGCTTGTATTCCAACATTCTTACTGCTCTGTTTATCCACATTCTTACTGGCATTTATTTCAACATTCTTACTGCTCTCTAAATTTACATTGTTACTACTCATTTGCTCCACATAATTACTATTCTGTATCGCCAGATTCTTGCTGCACTGTATTCCATATTCTTAATGCTAAGTGTTTTCTTCATATTCTTAAGACCTCTCGTGTTACGTGGCCACCACTCATGTGCTGTCAGGGTTCATTGCGTTTTGCTTGCCTGCAAGCATTCCTCCCTTATAATTGAGTTATGATTCCCAGGTAATTTCGTTCTGATGTGCCATTTCTTGGGATATCAGGGGGAAAATTTCCTGTTGATTTTAATGGTTTAGCAAATGTTTTTTTCTGGATTTCGGTAACCATTCTTACTGTAACGCCAACATGTAGTAAAAATCAGTCAATTACTCACTCATTTTATTTACATAAATCATTGCATTAATTAGCAATCTACAGACGAGAATGAAAGCAACATAGGTTTCTCTAAGGGTACACAGATAATTGGCATTTCAAGGAAATTCGTCCTGATGACAGTTGAGATTTATGATGATTTCCGCAAACCTTAACAAAAGGCGACTGAATTTTCTTGGGAAAAGAGTACAAAGTAATTAGCCTATGAAAGTACTCCGCTTAATGTGAATTACGTGAGTGGTTGTGTTGTTAACGAGTCAAGAACCCAATTACGAATGATTTCCGCAAACCTTAACAAAAAGCGACTGAATTTTCTTGGGAAAAGAGTACAAAGTAATTAGTCTATGGAAGTACTTCGCTTAATATGAATTATGTGAGTGGCTGTGTTGTTAACCAGTCAAGAACCCAATCACGAATATTCATTATGACCATCATTATAATGCTAAAAAATGTAGAATTTTTAGAAGTCACGCAGAGAATCACCTGTTATTATTATGGTTGTAGTTGTAATTTATGGTTAAAGATCTAAAGTCTTTTATTATTACTTTATTATTATTATTATTATTATTATTATTATTATTATTATTATTATTATTATTATTATTATTAACCGCACATTCATGTAGTATAATTTAAGATTAAGTTGCCAGTTGGTTGAGCCCGTCATATGCATTTTCCTCGCCGCTTGAAGAGTTAGATGATAGAAATTCATTTCCCACTCCAGTCCGTTGCTAAGTAACCAATTGGTTCTAGCCACTAAAAATAAGTCTAATCCTTCGGGCCAGCCCAGAGAAGAGCTGTTA
>NC_089793.1:6052823-6057823 GCF_040412425.1 Macrobrachium rosenbergii | reverse complement strand
TATTATTTCGGCAGATGAAACCTATTCACATGGAACAAGCACACAGGGGCCATTGACCTGAAATTCAATTTTACCAAAAGATTAAGGAATTCTTATCCCTTTTGTGTCTCGGTGATAGAATATTCAGCAAAGGAAAACATTTCGAAATTTCCGTTTTACATCCAAACACAGAATGCAAAACAGTTGTGAATTCCCACGATACCGATTTAATGAATGCAAAGTGGACCTTAAGGGAGTGCAACTTGTATTGGTTGTTTAGAATATGTTTTTTGAAAAGAAGTTTACGTTGAAAATATTTTGAAAGATGATTTAAGCACCAAATTTTGTATGATTTAAAGACCAAATTTTGTGTGATTTAAACACTAAATTTTGTGATTTAAACAATAAATTTTGTATGACCTAAACTCTAAATTTTCTTTATGATTTGAACAAAACTTTTTATGATGAAAACCACATTTTTTTTATTATTTAAACTCCTAGGGTTTTTATGATTTAAACCCTGATTTTATTATGATTTAAATTTTAAAATTTTTATACGTGTTAAACAATTTGTATGATTTAAAAAATAAATTTGATATGATTTAAACACAACATTTTGTATGATTTAGGCACTAAATGTTTTGTATTTAAAACTGATTAGCGAAATATTTTTTGCCTTATGCCTCTTACAAGAAATTCGGTAAAGAAGGTGTGTGTTGCAATCATAAATTATCTGTTAAAATTTATAAGGCTTATAAAGAGTTTTTAACTCCTTGGGGCTCTTAAACGAGAGAGAGAGAGAGAGAGAGAGAGAGAGAGAGAGAGAGAGAGAGAGAGAGAGAGAGCCAAAAAGTAATGGTTTAAAAAATTCAGTTCTACCTCAGAAGCCAAAAAAAAGTAATGGTTTCAAAAAGTTCAATTCTAATTCAGAAGCCAAAAAAGTAATGTTTTCTACAAACTCAGCTTTTACTTCAAACGCCAAAAAATAATGGTTTCTACAAACTCAGTTTTACATCAAAAGCCAAAAAGAAAGCAATGGTTTTTACAAACTCAGTTTTATGCCAAAATAAAAAAAAAATGTTTTCTACAAAGTTAGTTCTCCATCAAAAGCCTAAAAAAAAGTAATGGCTTGTACTTTCTTGTGTTTCCATCACGAAAAAAAACAAGATGCTTTCAAACAAAACTCAATATCCGTACAAAAGGACCCATTCCAAAAACTCCACACACAGTTTTGCCTCCCAAACGCTTTAATGAATGCAAAACGGACCGGAGAGGGAGCGTAACTTCTGACGGATGTCCTGAATAAGCAATGATCCCGAAATAGATCCACTCGATAATGCCATTCCCGGACATTTCCTGTGGGAAAGGACTTTCCATTATGTCATTTGCATAGTTTTTTTCTTCTTCTTCTTTTTCGCTCGATGCCCCGTTCCTGTTTATTTGACAGCTACAGAGGGCCAGAGGGGTTTAAATATTAACTTTTCACGGTGCCGTGTACTTTTTCTGGTTCATCTAAGATTTTGTTTTCTAGTTTATTGTCATAATTTCATTTCGCCATTTGCATAGTTTTTTTTTATCTTCTTTTTCGCTCGATGCCCGTTCCTGCTTATTTGGCCGCTACAGAGGGGTTTAGATATTAACTTTGACATTACTGTATACTTTTCTAGTTCATCTCAAATTTTTATTTTCTAGTTTATTGTAACTTGTAACCATAAACCAATAAAAAAAAATAAACACACACATATACTCCATTACTGTTGAATCCAAAGCCCCAGGGGAAGAAAGCAACATACACACACACCACTTTGACGAATTATCTGACAGGAGGAAGGTCCATGAAAAATGGGAATACAATGGGCATCCCTATTTTTTCTTTGGGGAATTATCTGACAGGGGAAGGTCCATGAAAATGAGACCTCAAGAGGCCGAGGAGAACGACAAGAAGCGATTGATCGACAGACCAAAGCGATTTGTCAATATAGTGAGAAGAAGAAGAAGAAGCGAAGAAAAGAAGAAGAAGAAGAAGAAGAAGTCAATAAGAAGAAGAAGAAGAAGAAGAAGAAGCCTGCCGTATCCTATAGGATTCTAAGGACCAGAGGGGAAGTCGCTGACAGAAGGCTATCTTGAGTACCTTGAAGGACAGAAACGCGAGAACTTGATTATTTACAGGGTGCTCGAAGGGGCAAGTGCTTATGTCGGCACAGTGCCAACTGTGACAACGATGAGGTTAATGGGTTGGTTAGAAGCTGCCTTTGTTTTGAGATTTTTTTTTTTTTTTTTTTTTTGAAGAGCATAGCTTTACGTCAGTTCCGTTTTTAGGAGACTTCTTGGAGATAATTTACTGACAGGTTGGTTTATTTATTTATTGATTTGGTAATTTTATCTGTTTTTCTAGTGACTGATCTCTTCTTTCGGTATTTCCATTTACCTTTTGTTACTTCTTTGGAATGAACGCGACATTCTTTGGAAGCTCGAATTTCAAGTCAATGGCCCCTGTGGTGGGCTTGTTCCATATGAATACGGTTCATCGTCTGAATAATAATAATAATAATAATAATAATAATAATAATAATAATAATATCTACTAAGGTAATAATATCCTTAGGTAGTATTTTGAATGCTAGAGTGGTTTTTAATTGTAGAAATAGCCTCTGGTTCAACTCCGTCAATTAGAAGAGTGTTAGAAGTCTCCACATATGTAGAGTGCTACTCTTTTAGAAGACTTTTAAGCTCAGCAGAAATTGAAGGAATTGCATAGATCAAATCCCCTACACACTGCATCTAAACACTCCTAAGACCTTCTAAGACCAAGAGACAGTTAACTAATCACGATGTATGTATTTCTAAACACAAAATACTCATGAATACTTGGTTTCCAAATTCTCAAAGATTGATGCAAGTATATAAAAAACAACTCTTGTTTTCTCTGTATAAATGTATTTATTGTATGTTTGCATACCAGTGTAAAAGAAGTTCTGTATATGTGTATATGTATTTGAAAAATCATTTTCATTCATCAAAACACTGAATGACCTCATCGGTCCCAGTGCTAATATTCCATTCCAGTCAAATCCTTCGGGCCAGCCCTATGAGAGATGATAACAAGGCCAGTGGTCTGGTTACACTATTTTAATAATAATAATAATAATAATAATAATAATAATAATAATAATAATAATAAAATAATAATAATAATAATAATAATAATAATAATAATAATAATAATAATAATAATAATAATAATGGTAATTTTTAAACACAAAATACTCATCAATTTCTCTTATATCATTGCAATTATCAAAACAGCCAAGTCTCGTCTGCTCCGTTCAGAAATACTTGCAAAATCCGAATTTATGACGTCAGACAAGATTCAAATGGATTGGGAACGGAACGAACTGATGAGTAGGAATGAGAAGGAAATTAAATTGGATGGTTTGTGAAGAGCCGGAATATTAGCGTGTGAATGGGTGGGACGTAAACATGCACATACACTTTATGCATGTATACATGCATATGTATGTATATATATGTATATGTATATATACGTTATGTATAAACATATATATGTATATATATACCATAGGTATGTACATAGACATGTTTGTATGTATATATATAATACATACATATATATATATATATATATATATATATATATATATATATATACATATATATATATATATATATATATATATATATATATATATATATATATAAACATATATATATGTATATATATATATATATATATATATATATATATATATATATATATATATATATATATATAGTATGTACATAGACATGTTTGTATGTATATATATAATACATATATATATATATATATATATATATATATATATATATATATATATATATATATATATATATATGTGTGTTTTTTATTGTGTGTGTGTGTGCATGCATGTATTCCAAAAGACCATTTATAGCAGCATCAGACTTAGTTACTCTTCACTACTAACTTCACATCACAACGTACAAATGAAAATGCGCGGAAGTTGTTTTGATTAAAAAAGAACGAAGCTGCAACGAATATATATGTATAGAAAAGGAAAGAGACAGAGATTTCCGAGGTTTCAATTTTCTGCTGCGTGTTTACCTTCTGCCTTGTTTACAATTTCAATCTGAACTTGTGTGTGTGTGTGTGCGTGTGTGTGTGTGTAGAATTGCGTGAGGGTAGGGGAGAGGGGAGAGTCTTTAGTATATAGGATGGGACATTGCATGTGTGAGGGAGGCTTTTTGGGAAAGTGGAAAATTTTTTTAAATTCTAATTTTAGGAATGCTTGGTTGCTTGTTTCTGTGGTTGAAGCCTGCTCAGTGTTATCTGTTGGCAACAGTTCCTTTGCTCTCGCTCTCTCTCTCTCTCTCTCTCTCTCTCTCTCTCTCTCTCTCTCATATATATATATATATATATATATATATATGTGTGTGTGTGTGTGTGTGTATATATATGTATATATATATGTATATATAATAGATGTTATATTTGTGTATATATATATATATATATATATATATATATATATATATATATACATATATATACAGTATAGGAACTGTTGTCAACAGGGAACCTGTTTACCATATATATATATATATATATATACCATATATATATATATATATATATATATATATATATATATATAATATTATTATATATATATATAATATATTTTATATATATATATTCATATATATATATATATATATATATATATATATATATATATATATATATATATATATATATATATATATATATATATATAAATGAGATTTAATTTCTGTATACGGTCTAATGGTGTATTCTAAGTTGACATTTCATAAATCCTAATGTGATTTTACTTAATTATCCCTCAAGTTTACGTGAGAAATTAGCTAATGACTTCATGTGTACCTAATTACTGGAAGTAAATGAAATGGCTTGCATCCTATATACTTAAAAGCATATTGCCTGGTGATTGCATCCAGTATGGGTAATTATTTTGGTAATT
>NC_089793.1:6037823-6047823 GCF_040412425.1 Macrobrachium rosenbergii | reverse complement strand
CCTCCCATGAGTCACAGGTAATATGTGACTGAACTGTAGCGCTTGCATGCAAGCAGACTGGCCGTAAAATCGAAGATCTGTGACATTTATAGCCAGACTTTATGGCTATATCTAGCCACAAAACGCCCGCCCGTGGGACCAAAGAGGAGAATTTATGCGAATCTGATCCAGCCTCGTTTTCACACCTGTTTGGAAAACGTGTAAACTTTTTTATTTATTTTTTTTTCAGTGACTTCTGGAAAAGGTGTAATTTTTTTGCAGTGACTTCTGGAAAAGGTGTGACTTTTTTTTTGCAGTGACTTCTGTCCTCTTTGTTTACAGTGTTTTTTTCCTTTTGGATGTTTTTCTTTTTTATTATAGTTTTCATTACTTCACCTCCTCCTTTTTTTTGTTAAATAGATAGATAGATAGATAGATATACATTGTGTTCATTTTCATATATTTTAAGTATAAAATTTCTTCATTTTTTCTGTTTGACAGCTTAATGGTTACACATGGTCGTTTCGTGTATTTTTGCTAATTAGATAAATGCGCATTTTTATTATATTTACTTTGCATGCAAAAAACACTTTCGGTTTAATGGCTGCCAAAGTTTGTTTTGATTTTTTTTACACTATTCTTATTTTTTAACTCATTTTCAGGTGTTTTATCTGTTCGATTTATTTTCCTTTTATTAGATTTATTTTCCCTTTATTGGATTTATTTTCCTCATATTTTAGCGGTGGAGGGACTTTTGATGGTCTCGTTTCGGTGGTCATGGAATGGAGTGCAAGAGGTTCAAACGGTAAATCTGTAACCTTCCCCCTCACCCCCCCAACCCCACCCCTTTCCCGTCCACCCCCCTACCCATGACTGCGTAGGCCAGACAGGCAAGTTTTGTTTTTGTTTACCTGGTCGTATTGGCGGATTCTTTTTTTGATCCGAGTGGTGAATAGACGACGCTCTCGCATCGCTGATTAATTCATTCCCCGCGTAATAACTGACAAGGGCTGCAGAGTGCGTACTCATGCCCCGGTGAGCCGTCTCGTTCATATTTCATGGTTTCTGTCTGTGTGTCTGTCCGTCCGTCCGTCCGTCCGTCCGTTTGCTGCCAGATTGGAAAGCGAGTGTTGTATATATATATATATATATATATATATATATATATATATATATATATATATATTTACTTTTAGAGAGAGAGAGAGAGAGATTAGAGAGAGATGAGATGACAACCCAAGAACTGCTCCAGCCAGCTTACGCACACAAGCATGAAAAGGAACCGCCAATTTCTCCCCCTTGAGATTGATCGTGACATTTGGAACCGCGTTGTATTATTCATAGCAGCCTTTCTCTCTCTCTCTCTCTCTCTCTCTCTCTCTCTCTCTCTCTCTCTCCCCCCGCTGACTTCATTCCCACCTCCGCCAAGGTTATTTTTATAGTGTTTTCTGTCTAAATTTAACTTGCTTCGTAACCTTTTTGTTTGGCGACTGGATGAGCTCGGAGAGTGACTCATTATGGGTTAAATGACGGACAGGGTTTCGAATTCTCTGTGGTAAGACTTTTCTTCAGTTTAAGGGTTCTGATTTGAAGGAGTTGTATATAACCAAATTTGGTTTTGGTTATATATAACAGCTTAACCTCTTTGTCACTGAAAATTATATTTATTACAGAATTGAATTGCGAAATCCTAAGGTGCTCTGATTTAAAGGAGTTATATATAACCAAATTTGGTTTTGGTTGGATATTGGAACTTTGACAGGTTGACCGTTTTGTGACCTTTAAAATGATATTATGGCACTGAAGTATGAAACCCCAAAATCATGCTACATAAGTAAAATTACGAAATTCTGAAGTGTTTTGCAATCAGGTCTTCTGGTGTTGTTTACCATTAAAGGCCTTTTTTAACGCTATTTTATATAACATCGCATTTAATGACATACGTGAGTCAGTAAAGGTCGGCAATCCGCCTTTAAGCACCATAAACTTTCCTCCCTTAACCACTGGAGATTCGTTGGTGTCATATGGATGGAATGTTATGGCATGCTGGTGTGCAATGAGGTTTCAAGATGGGTATAATATACCCCAGCCACTTTGGATGGCCCGAAAAGAATGTTTTGGATATTTTTTGTCCTAGTGTTGCAAAAGATGGTGTCTGTGTAAATATTAATCAAAGTGATATTTGGAAACCAATTTCTTTAAAATAGTGAAATGTATCTTTTCTCTTTCCAGGTAAGTTGTTAAACGTGGACCATTCCGTATTTTTACAGCAAGTTATCTCTGGTAAGTGATGATTTAAACACTTATTTGCTGTGTGCTCAAATAGTGTGGTTTAGAAACACACTCTGTAAATGTACGTTTTGTTGAAGTGGTCAATTTTACGTTATATATATTTTTGAATTAAAAAAAACTTGATTCTATAGCGACTAGTTCAGAGAAGCACCTTCTGACTTTTGTAGATTTACACGTTATTGTTACTGATGAAGAAACCAAAATATATTCGTAGTCATGAATACCAGTTTGGGTTTCCATATTCTTCCTGTGCGAGTTCGGTTGGTGTATATAATTAATAGCGAAATATAATTTCCAAGAGTACATGATTTAGCCTCAGGATTCGAAAACTAATTTTTCAAAGGTAATAAACAGTCTCCTTATACTTTTATCATTATTAAAACTACTGTATTTTCATTAATGTCGCTAATGTTAGCATTTCATTTTTTTTCATTAGTCTAAAATACATTTGACATTTGAAGGGCTAATTAGGCCCACACTCTTGCCAAATCCGTTTACCCGCGCAAAGGGAACGTTCATATTTTTGGAGGGTTCAGAACGAGATTCTTTCTCAACTAGGGAGGAGAAATACTTTTTCTGAGAATTGTGTATGGCGAATGTAGGAGTAGTATGCTTTGTGTATGTATGTATCCATGTGTATATATAAATTTATATATGTATTTATATAATATATATATATATATATATATATATATATATATATATATATATAATATATACATACACATATATATGTATAACTAAATCACGAAAATATGGAACGTGATGAATATATAAATAAAGACAAAATCCACGAAGGAAAGAGAAACGCTGGACCGCTGCGAGGCCTTTCGACTGTCTGTCGTCCTTTACTTGGTATATATACATACATATATATGTATATGATATAATATAATATAATATATATATATAACACATACATACAGAGAGAGAGAGAGAGAGAGAGAGTAAATACAAGATGGAACATGCAGCTAAAATTAGGATAACCCTTTACGTTTGAAGTTGTACAATAAAAAGAATTCTGAGCAAAAGTGGGGGATGCTGCTGTGGGAAGTGCCGAGATGAGACCGTTGGTGATGTGGGAAGTGTGGTGGTGGGGGGGAGGCTGGTGAAAATGAAATCCAAAGAAGATTACATCGAAGTGAAGGGAAAGGGTTGGAGTTGGCAAAAAAGGAAAAGAATTTAATTTTAAATGCAAATAAAAAAAAATGAGAATGTTGTTCAGAACAAGAATAAGTTAGATAATTACTGGTTAACTAATTTTTAAGATATATAATAAATCTGTCTATTGACTATCCCCCATAGGGGGCCGGTTAGGGAAGTGTAGGCATTATTTGAGGTTCCTTGCAGCGTCCCTTTGGCCACTAGCTGCAACCCCCTTCATTCCTTTTACTGTACCTCCGTTCATGTTCTTTTTCTTCCATCTTACTTTTCACCCATTTCGAATAATGGCTTTATAGAGTAACTGCGAGGTTTTCCTTATGTTATAACTTCAAAAGCATTTTTACTGTCAATTTCCTTTTCGGCGCTGAATGATTTCATAGATCCCAGCGCTTGGCCTTTGACCTAAATTTTTATGTTCAAGTCACATTCCATCTACATATATATATATATATGAATATATATATATATATATATATATATATATATATATATATATATATATATATATATATATATATATATATATACCCTATATATTATATATATATATAGATAGATAGATAGATAGATAGATGGATACAGGATTTGAATATTTATATATTATACATATATATATTTATATACATATACATATATATGTATATGCATATATGTGTATCTATGTATGTGTGTATGTGTATGTATGACGCACCATACTTAGCGTCGTAATTAAGGACCGTTATGCGCTCTTCTCGCTAATGAAGATTCCCGATGGTCGTGGAAACCTACTTTGCCTACTGGAGTGAGGGATCTCCCCTCAGTGAGGAGGAAAGGGGAGAAGGAGAAAGAGAAATGGGAGAAAAGAAATAGGGGTAATGGGGCAAAACGCGGAGGAGAGCAGATTGTGTATATGGTGATGTATCAAGATGATTGTGTGATGATTATAGTGACTTCGTACTCAAGTGGCTTTCGGTATTTGTAGTTGAGGGTTTCATCGCTATATAGTGCTGTGGGCTTCATATTGTTTGATTTGTAGATTACTTAAAACTGTTGAGTTGCGTATATATACCTGTATATTATATAAATAAAATATATATACATATATATTATATATATATATATATATATATATATATATATATATATATATATATATATATATATATATATAATACTTAAATATGTTACTGAAGAAAGAGTTTAACATTTACCGCAATATGCGAACGACACCGAAATGTTGATCGTCAGCCAATCAGAGCTGCCCAGTAATGAATAAATGCCCACGGGGTGAGGTCATGGACGAATCTTTACTGAGCTTCATTCGCTACCTGTTCAAACGAAGATCGAAAGTTAATGTGTTTTGACGTATATTTTTATGAATAATAAAAATCATCAAGATTTGTAAAAGCACTCATGGTAAAAGCAAAGTAAAATAAAACATAGGTTACTGGATCTAAGATACAAAATATATATGTTGGTAAAAGGACCTTTGTATATACAGCTTCGAGACTACTCAA
The DNA here is from genome assembly GCF_040412425.1 of Macrobrachium rosenbergii. Lineage (NCBI taxonomy): Eukaryota > Metazoa > Arthropoda > Malacostraca > Decapoda > Palaemonidae > Macrobrachium > Macrobrachium rosenbergii. The sequence goes on along the minus strand of NC_089793.1, from coordinate 6,042,892 downwards.
AGGATGTGAAAACTAAGGCATTTAGAGATAAAAAAAAAAGGACTTCTCTATTCAAAATCTGTAATGCCACGAGGAACAAAGATATATTCAATATACTAAACTAATTACCAAACAAATAATCTTAGCCAGATGAACTAACTGAGGGCTGAAGGAAGAAGAAGAAGCAGAAGAAAAAGAAGAGAGAAAATGAGTCTGGACTCCTGGATTGTGGGGACGTCAGGAACCTGTCCTGTCTCGAACCCCAAACTGAGAGGTAGTCCTTATTCAGGGATTCCTAAGAGGGCTTTTGACCCACCACATGGGGTCTTCCTCTTAGGCCTTCTGAGCTGAAAACGACTCTCAGGACACCAAATGCTTACGGTCTGAAAACGGCTCCATAACAAGTGAAAGGCCCAAGGCTCTTTACTGGACAATCCAGGAGTCAGTGAGAGCAAAGTCTTTCTGGATTCCTGGAAAAAAATGATTTTGTATCTTGAAAGACTCTTATTTTATGTAATACCTTGACAATTCCAAGAATTCTGTAACTGTTAATGTTTGTTACGTTTACTATACAAGTGTTCTATCAGGCCAGTCACTATTATAACTTGAAAAGTGTTTTAAAGGGTTTATATGGAACAAATCTATCCATATGGGCAATCACAGTCATTCACGGATCCTCAGAAGCCTCTGTGACGTCATCATGTTGACAGACTTGCAATGACTTCCCTTAACACAGTTGGTTGAATGAGCCATTAAATATTCAATATTTAAAAATCAATTAGCAGTGTATTAAAGGAATATTAAGTTTTATTTAAAAGCATAAATAAAATTTCTTTCTAATACAAGTAGTGAAAAATATCATGGTAAACAGAGTCTCATAAATTAACATAATCTTCTGTTATCCGAGTTGTTAAAAAATATCATTCAAGTAAGTACTCATACCAGCGCCGTTTCTTTAGAATATTTTTTAATCATCATAATTTATATTATAATGGTTAATTATATTACAAACCTGCAAACCCAACTTTTTAGACATGCGAAAACCAGGCGCCAGAGAGCAAAGGCTCTCTGACGCCGCCTTAGAGACCTGAGTTTGACGCAGGTAACTCATCAATCCCAATAAACATAAGTAATAAATCTCATTCAAGGGATTCTCATCTCGTAGGCTCCCATTGGTGAGTGGGCTAAATGTAGCCTTTGGTTTTCAGCCACGAAATCTTCTCTCTCTGATCTCTTTCTCTCGACAATGGCTTGATGGAGCCAACATTTATTGAGATATTAACTGAAGCTCTGATTCATTATTCATCCTCGAATATAATTTTTTTTGTAATTTTCGTTCCTTTGATTTAAAAAGAGAAGCTTGATATCTGCCTCTTTTCATTCTGAATAGAACGAATGTTTCAATTCACGTTCGGTGTTTTGGCTGAATATGAAAAGATCATTTAAATCTAAGCAAAATCTCATGTTGTTAGTAGATGCATTCAGGACAAAACGATCAGGTTTCCTTATTTAAATATCTTGTTTGTTCTAGTTTTCCTGTCATTGCTGTTTTTAGTATGTACGTATTTATTGCCTTTATTTGTTTGTAATTGGGCCCCTTATTTAATGATCTTATTTGTCTTAGTTTTTCTATCATTTTTTTTTAGTCTGTACCCACTTATTTTTTTATTTGTCTATTTTTATTCCTTCGGTTATATTCATCGCTGCAACTCTTCTTTTTAAGAATTTTCTTACGAATGAATGATCTATTATTATTATTATTATTATTATTATTATTATTATTATTATTATTATTATTATTATTATTATTATTATTATTATTATAATAACTCTCTAGTTGCTAACATGGCAGAGCTGCCAAACACATGGACCAATCTCAATGACTGACCTCTAAATAGGGTCAGAGGTCAAGGTCCGATTTTTCTGTAATTTCAACATTGCAGAAACAGTTCTGTTCTGTTCACTTTGCAGATGGTGTGATTACTGGATATTGTAATAACCGGCAGGAACCATCTTATTATTACTTTAGTAGCATAATAAAACGCTAACTTTTATATTGTTTGCAGTAAAACTGAACATAAAACACAAATTGGATGATAAGAAATCTCGTACCCCCTTTGAACCCAGTTTGTAAAAAAGGCCTATGTGGGCTTTTGGTCTATACTAATGAGATGTATCATAATTAGGGAAAGGCCCATTGTTCGTTTGTGTCTGATCTGGAGGAAGCTGCTTGATACCAGTTTGTCTTTCTGTGCTTGTATTGGTATATTATAGATACAAATTGGCATGTTTATGATTTATACAAAAGGGGGTTTATATATATATATATATATATATATATATATATATATATATAATATATATATATATATATATATATATATATATATATATATATATATATATATATATAGTGTCTAGTGAATTGGGCAGCTACTTGGAAATCTTAGCTTAATGATAAATAATATTGCCAAGACCAGGAAGAACATTCTTTATTGTACAAGCTTTTCGAGTATAAAACCTCATCATCAGGCTGAAAAACCGACAAGGATGAGAATCAATTAAATTACAATAAAATGAATTGTCATAATAAATCTTCAGCAAAAATACTAACAAATATATAAAATGAACAAGTAAATACAAACTAAAAGGGTGAGACGTAAAATAACGAAAAATTAAAAACAAATCATAAAAATATGAAAATAAAACTAATAGTGAAATGTAAACAAACTACCACTCACAAGTAAAATATTTAACGACCTAATTGAGTACCTACTATGAAATTACACGATAACTAGTTGAATACCAGACGAGTTGTTGTTCAATTCCGGCTTCATCTTTTTAATTGTCAGCGACTCTGAAATTAAAAGGTCAGTCTATTTGAACAAAAGACAGTACCCGAAAATCCAGGTCAGTGAAAGGATGGTCCTGTGCTAAACTGTGTTCTCTAATGGCAGAAAAGGGTGGTTTGGAAAGGGGAAACCTAGTTCTAATAGAAAGACCTCTGTGTTCCAAATTCTGTGTCTGAGCCAGCGGGAACTGGATCCACGTATCAGACCACACTGCGAGCAAGTGAACAAGTAAACGACACAGGAATTAAGGTCCACAGGCAGAGTAGGCTTCTCTCTCAAAAAGTGATCTTATTGTAAAGGATTACAGAAAACAAACCGGAAACTGATTTGAGGGAAACAATGCTTAAAGTATTTCTTGTAACTTTTTTTTCGGACCATATAGCTACTATGACCAAGGTAAGGCAATTTAATGTACTTTACATCTTTACTAGCAGTACTGTACACCGGTCTGGGACAAACTTTTCATTTAAAAATTTTTCAGAACTTTTGTAAAATACAAAAATGGGAAAACCATATGAGAAATTTAAAAATCAGAAAAATAATTCTGATTGGGGAAAAACTAGCAATCCCACATAAAAGTAGCTCTTTATTTTGTTTCAGGGTCTAATCCTGTTCCGTTATTTGTACGGTCTACAAAAACAAAGGTACATAAAATAGGAAACCCTTTAAGACCTATTATTTCCTCAATTGGTACTTTTAGTTATAACCTTTCTAAGTTTTTAGTTCCAGTTTTAAACCCTCTAACTTTAAGTGAATTTAACATCTGTAATTCTTCCAAATTTGGTAAAGAATTATGCTCTTTCAATTTTAACCAAGATGTTGTAATGGCTAGTTTCGATGTAACCTCTCTTTTCACCAATATCCCACTAAAAGAAACAACCGACATTATTCTTGATAATATATGTGAAAACGATTTATCAGTGTTTGGACTTAATAAAATAGACTTGCAAAAATTATTACATTTAGCAACTGCTGATGGCATTTTTACTTTTGATGGTAAATTATATAATCAAATAGATGGAGTAGCTATGGAAATTCCCTTGGACCTGTATATGGATTGCATCATGGGTTATTGTGAAAGGATTTGGATGTCTGAATGCCCTAGTGCTTTCAAACCTTTGTATTACCGTAGGTATGTAGATGATACTTTCCTTGTGTTTATGGAATTATCACATGTTGATTTGTTTTTGAATATTTTCATTCTCGTCACTAACATTTCTTTTACTTGTGAGACGGAACAGGATAATAAGTTGTCATTTTTAGATGTACAGGTATACAGAAATAGTGCAAATTTAAGACCTCTGTTTATAGGAAAAGTACTTTTACTGGCTTGGGATTGAATTACCTCAGTTTTCGCCAAAGTTGTATAAGATGAACTCAATATGCACTTTGATAAATAGAGCCTACAATGTTTGTTGTGATTTTAATTTATTTCATCAAGATATGGTTTTCCTCCAGAATTATTTTCTGAAAACTCATCCCATTTTGTATTTTACAAAGTTCTGAAAATTTTTTAAATGAAAAGTTTTGTCCCAGACCGGTGTACAGTACTGCTAGTAAAGATGTAAAGTACATTAAATTGCCTTACCTTGGTCATAGTAGCTATATGGTCCGAAAAAGTTACAAGAAATACTTAAGCATTGTTTCCTTCAGATCAGTTTCCGGTTTGTTTTCTGTAATCCTTTGACAATAAGATCACTTTTGAGAGAGAAGCCTACTCTGCCTGTGGACCCCAATTCCTGTGTTGTTTACTTGTTCACTTGCAGTGTGGTCTGCGATACGTGGGATCCAGTTCCCTGGCTGGCTCAGACAGAATTTTGGAACACAGAGGTCTTTCTATTAGAACTAGGTTTCCCCTTTCCAAACCACCCTTTTCTGCCATTAGAGAACACAGTTTAACACAGGACCATCCTTTCACTGACCTGGGATTTTTTTGGTACTGTCTTTTTGTTCAAATAGACTGGACCTTTTAATTTCAGAGTCGTTGACTATTAAAAAAAGATGAAGCCGGAATTGAACAACAACTCGTCTGGTATTCAACTAGTTATCGTGTAATTTCATAGTAGGTATATACTCAATTAGGTCGTTAAATATTTTACTTTGTGAGTGGTAGTTTGTTGACATTTCATCTTAGTTTTATTTTCATATTTTTATGTTGTGTTTTTAATTTTTCGTTATTTTACGTCTCACCCTTTTAGTTTGTATTTACTTGTTCATTTTATATATTTCGTTAGTATT
>NC_089793.1:6027823-6032823 GCF_040412425.1 Macrobrachium rosenbergii | reverse complement strand
GAAAATATATTCAGGTGCACAGCATTTTGGTTAGATGCGTAGGTGGTGGTTTAGAAGCTGTAGGTAATATATGTGTATATATATATATATATATATATATATATATATATATATATATATATATATATATATATATATATATATATATATAATCAAACTGACACTTGATTTATGTCACTTTTACCTCAGGAAAATTAAAAGCATGGTGTAAATCCTGACCGGTTTCGACTTTATGTCTAAGCCATTTTCAGGTATGATGACTCAACGGGTCAGGCTTCACACCCAATTTTTTCATTTTCATTAGTATATATATATATATATATATATATATATATATATATATATATATATATATATATATATATATATATATATATATATATATAATTTCAACATTGTACTTGTCTGAAGATGTGGCACATAGTTCAATGATTTTTAGAATATGACTCATCTGCCGAACTGGGACACCCCATTTGTATAAGATATATGTGTAAACTTCAATAGTAAAGCCTGCCTTCGTAATTTAGTGAGAGGCTTACTGTTACACCAGAATCTGTTATATTAAACCACAAAGTTAAATAGCTATAACTTACCGTAAACTTTATCAGTGTGTTGTTAAACCCAAGTTTGATGGTAATATCTTTCCACAAACTTTAAGCATTAACAGCAGTATCTGCATCGACTCTCGTTAGCTAGTGATATTTTTGTTCTCGAGTTAGATAGTAATGTAAATCGTTGAATTATTATGTTGTTATTTCAATGAAGAGAATATCCTTCGTGATAGAAAATAAACATGTAAAAAATGCGCTGAAGTTTCTCCGGCGCATTCGAGTTTTCTGTAAAGCGTGTAATCAAGGCCACCGAAAATAGATCCATCTTTCGGTGGTATCGGCATAATCCTGTATGAGTCGCGGCCCATGAAACTCTCAAGCACGATTATGGCTAACTTTAATCTGAAATTAAATAAAAACTACTGAGGCTAGAGGGCTGCAATTTGGTATGTTTGTTGATTGGAGGGTGGATGATCAGCATACCAACTTGCAGCCCTCTAGCCTCTGTAGTTTTTAAGATCTGAGGGCGGACAGAAAAAGTGCGGAGAGAAAAAAGGGCGGTCGCACTGACAAAGCCGGCACAATAGTTTTCTTTAACAGAAAACTAAAAATAAAATACAAACAAAAACAAATGCCCAAGGCTCCCTCTAATCAGGCAGGCGATTGCAAAATTCTGCCCCAATTAATGCTAAGGCTTTTGAATTCTCCTCCAGCTTCTGAAACCCCTTCAGTTCGTATGATTCCTGAATTCCTCGGTAATCAATAGTCTCTATTTTTACCGCGCGTCAATTAATTTGAGATTCGAAAATTCCTAAAATTCCTAATTAGGAATTTGTCAATGCAGAATGACTTTTTGTAAGAATGAGTTTTTTTTTCCAACCTGTCAGTCATTCTCTTTATAATCCGTGTGTCTGACTCTTCAAGTATTGGTCGTTAATATTTATCCAGGGAGGTTTGTGAATGAGTGGAGTGCTGGGAAGTGGAGGCAGTCTGGAAATGATACGTGTATAGAGAGTGGATACATACAGAAATTTATATATATATATATATATAATATATATATATGTATCCATTTTCTATAGATTCACCCATTTTGTATATATTTCTCCTTGTTTATATATGTATCAATGTTTGTTTGCATTCATTTTTGTATATATGTATAATTTTCTGTATATGTATCAATTTTGTTTGCATTCATTTTTGTATATATATATAGATATTTATATATATATATATATATTTATATATATAGTATTTATCCTATATACATATATAGATATATATATATATTATATATGTAAATGTAAGAAAATGATTCATGTATATATAGGTAATGGATACTTTTATAGAAAATGATACTTGTATACAAAATGGATACTTATCTGGAAATTATACATGTATTCAAAAAAGGATACAATTACAGAAAATGATACATACATACACAAGGAGAAATATACAAAATGGCGTGAACATATAGAAAATGATACATATATAGAAATTGGATACACATGTAGAGGATGATACATATTTAGAAAATTGATACATAAATAGAAAATAATACATATATTGGAAATGGATACATTTATATAAAATGGTACATATACAAAAATGATACGTGAATAGAAAATGATACGTTAGGTAGAAAATGCTACATAAATATAAAATGGATACATATATAGAAGATGATACATATATAGAAAATGTTTACATATATAGAGAAAGATACATATCTAGGAAAGTGTTTAGTATTTCGAATATGTAGTGGCATAATTAAGTGGTAATGAATTTGTAGACAAACTAATTACAGTTTAATTAAAAAGAAAATATTTGAGGGCTGAGAAAATACCAAAACAAATGCAGTCCAAGTAGGCGTATTTTTAGAAAAAAGAAAATCTTCTAAGTAAAATCTGTGAACCTCGATGGTTTGGACATGTACTGAGAAACGAAGAATAACCTCCACTGTCAGAATGATAGATATGGGAAGTAGATATGAGAAGTATTAGTAACGAATACCTGTTTTAATATCCGGTTCACTTTTATGTTATTTCCTTTGTTTATTTATATTTCACTCCTGTTTTTTACTCGTTATTGAGATAACTTTGTTTCTTTTCCTCTGAGTGTTTGTTATATTTATTATTTATTATTATTTCGGGTTTTGTTATTGTCATTTATATGATTTTATTTCCAGTCCACGTTATTTATGGCGTACCACTTTTCTTTCCTGAGGGGCTCTCTATGAAATTGCTTTTAATATTTCTCCTCCTCCTCCTCCTCCTCCTCCCCTCCTCCTCCTCCTCCTCCTCCTCCTCCTCCTCCTCCTCCCTCCTCCTCTGCATTCTATATCAAACTTACGACCTGCCCTCGAGGAAATATTACCTGGCTCTTTCAGATCTCTTTCAGGAGACGATTCAGATTTTCGTTAACCTCCTCCTCCTCCTCCTCCTCCTCCTCCTCCTCCTCCTCCTCCTCCTCCTCCTCCTCCTCCTCCTCCTCCTCCTCCTCCTCCTCCTCCTCCTCCTCTGCATTCTATATCAAACTTACGACCTGGCTCCTTCAGATCTCTTCCAGGAGACGATTCGTATTTTCGTTAACGTCGAGACATAGGAACAGAAATGCAGTCACATTCAACCCAAGGCCAAGAGAAAGAGAAGGTTTGCTCACTTCCCCCCAAAACCCACCAAGCGGGCGGAGCTTCGTCTACCTCCTTATTGCATCAGCAGCCGAATTGCCGTAACGAGCAGGTACCTCTAAGATACGTCATCGCCTACGTAGTTACCCCAGGTGGGAGGCGACTCCGCCCAATTGGGTAGACCTTGTCTCTCTTGGCTTTGATTTGGTTGGTTGGGTGGTTTAGATTATGCCAGCACGGGCTCTTGCCCCATGGCGGTTTGGAGATGATGGCAATGTGTTGAAGTGAATAAGAGGTTTGGTGAGGACCTTCGACCGCGGTTAAACCAACTGAGATATTAGTTTGAAGTTTTGGTCTCTTTCTTTCCATAAACAATATTGAAAGGAAAGTAGTTTTTTAGTTTTCTGTAAAAGAAAACTATTGTGCCGGCTTTGCCTGTCTGTCCGCACTTTTTTCTGTTCGCACTTTTTCTGTCCGCCCTCAGATCGTAAAAGCTACTGAGGCTAGAGGGCTGCAAATTGGTATGTTGATCATCCACCCTCCAGTCATCAAACATACCATATTGCAGCCCTCTAGCCTCAGTAGTTTTTATTTTATTTAAGGTTAAAGTTAGCCATGAACTTGCGCCTAGCACTGCTATAGGTGCCAATAACACAGGCCACCACCGGTCCTTGGCTGAAAGTTTCATGGGCCACGGCTGAGAGTTTCATGGACCGTGGCTGGGAGTTTCATACATACGCTGTGCAGAAAACTTCGGCGCATTTTTTACTTGTTTTTATTTATTTCTCAAATGAGTTAGGTGTTTTGAGTAGATTTCACTGACATTTTTTTATGCATCTTTATTTGCTGTTTGGTTTGTTCATATGGTTGAGTACACGTTTTCAGTATGAATAATAGTAGTGGTAATAATAATAGTAATAAAATAGTGTGTATGGGCACATTATTACTGTCATGGTCGTTACTTTGCAAGGACAATAGCACATCCAATCCTGCTGAAGCGTTTGACTGTGGGCCACACCATGAGCAGCAATACTCGACGGAGCATTTCAGTTCAGTATGCACAGTCTCATGAAAATCGATTTTGACGATTTTTAATAACTCTTGAGTCCTTCAGCTTTCATTCCAGAGAAAGTATTTAGCTCATAATCTTCATCCTACAAATCCTTTCACCTAAGTAAGACTCCAAATTCCGCCTCTGTTCTCCCTGTCTCCTGTACTTAGAATTAATTAGCATTTCCTCTTCGTCACCTGGGTCTGCTCCTCTTACATGCATAATTAATTATCATCGATTGGTAGTTACCGTAATGTAAGCTCCCTCTTGAATACAGGGTGTCCGAAAAATGTGGAATGAATAGGAATTTTAAAATCTCTCTCTCTCTCTCTCTCTCTCTCTCTCTCTCTCTCTCTCTCTCTCTCTCTCTCTCTCTCTCTCTCTCTAATACAGGGGTTCAGAAAAGTATGAAATCAATAGAATTTTTAATTATTTATCTCTCCTCTCTCTCTCTCTCAATTGCATAGTGTCCGGAAAGCGTGAAATCAATAGGAATTTTAATCTCTCTCTCTCTCTCTCTCTCTCTCTCTCTCTCTCTCTCTCTCTCTCTCTCTCTCTCTCTCTCTCTCCAGAGGCTTTCGAGGGTTTTCCTGAACCTCGTCAATTAGGGAATTAATGAGTTATTCATGAGAATACCTGAAGGTATAGAGTGTTTTATGTGATATTTTTATCCGCGTAAGAGTTTGGGGATGGGGGCTGTGTTGTTGTCTAATGTTTTCACTTGTTTATTTTTGTTGTTTGCACTATTTTGGTTGTTTGCCCAGAGCAA
>NC_089793.1:6005323-6015323 GCF_040412425.1 Macrobrachium rosenbergii | reverse complement strand
AAACCATTCATCAGGCAGCATCGTCAGGTAATCGGTCTTCGAGCAAGGGCGCTGTGACTGAAATGCCTTGGTTTGTGCCTGTGAGAGAGAGAGAGAGAGAGAGAGAGAGAGAGAGAGAGAGAGAGAGAGTTCTTTTTGCAGGGGTGGAAGGTGAGAGATGAGGGGAATGAAATGAGAAGCACTACTCAGTTCGAGAGAATATAAAAGGCGTTTTTAAAACGAGGCGGAATATTCCATTACGATGAAAAGAAGGATTTGCGAACGACGTTCATGGAATTGGGAATCTTGACTCAAGAAGAAGAAGAAGAAGAAGAAGAAGAAGAAGAAGAAGAAGAAGAAGGAGGAGAGGGGGTGGGGGTGGGGGGGTTGGCTGGAAGTGGATGGGCTTAATTGGGAATTTTTAAATATATACGTGAGATACGACTCTCCGAGAGGTAATTGGATTGTGGTGAAGTTAATTATTAGTGTTTTGCTAATGAGAGAGAGAGAGAGAGGTGGGTGGGTGGGTGGGGATGCCCTTGGTGTAAGGGAAGGGAAAAGACAGAGTGGAAGTCTGTGATTGGGAGATGAAAATATTTCATTAGGAAGGGAAAGGTTTTTCCGTTAAAAAGGAAAAAAATAATTCCCAAAGTAATTTATGTTCTTTTCTCTATTTGGGATGAGGACGAAAGTAAGAGGAAATAATAGAAATAATTATTTTCTAAGAAAACATTATATATATATATACTGTATATATATATATATATATATATATATATATATATATATATAATATATATATATATATATATATATATATATATATATATATATATATACATATATATACATACACATATATGAATATGAAAAAGTAAAGATTTTTTTGTGAGGTAAATTTGTATGTATATAAAATATTATGAGAAATAAAATTCCATGGATATTTTTGCTTGAGAGAGAGAGAGAGAGAGAAGAGATATATATATATATATATATATATATATATATATATATATATATATATATATATATATATATATATATTAAAAATAATGATTCTTTATGAGGAAAATTTATATGTATATAAAAAAAATTAAGAGAAATATAATTCCATGGATATTTTTATATTTTCTCTTGAGAGAGAGAGAGAGAAAAAATCCCACTTCCCCGTAATTCGGATTACCAAATAATTCAAGAATTCCTAAGAAATGAGAAATATCCCACAAGGCCCCAGTGCGCTTGAAAGAATTCCTAAACATCTTGACTCATGCAGGCAAAGGGCACAGAAGCTCCATGTCGGCTTGAATGTCAAGGAAACCAGAAGACCAAGTAGTGTAAGAGGAACAAGAGATGGTTGGTGGTGATTGCAAATATATATATATATATATATATATATATATATATATATATATATATATATATATATATATAATATATATATATATATATATATATATATATATATATATATTATTACTAAAGGACCTCATTCCAACTGGATGGTACCTAATGGAGTATTTATTCAAAAAAAGTTACAAGCTTTCTTGGATAAACAGTCCACATTGTCAAGAAAGCTTGTAACTTTTTCTGAATAAATGCTCCATTAGAGACCATCCAGTTTGAATGAGTTCCTTTTAGTAATTCTACTAATGCACAGAACAATTGTGTATGTGATCAAGTTAATAATATATAAACTTCTGGTCTATTCCCAAGGAAAAGTTGTATACTGGAGCGTGTTTCTGAAGGCCTCTAGGACTACTGTACTGCCTTGTCCCGCAGAGTCCTTCACTCAGAGAAATTATGCCGTCTGTGAAACAGCATACCAGAGGCCTTCTGTTTTTGAGTATTTTCTCAAGGTAGTCCTATACGAATATTTTTTTTTTATTTTGATCGGCTAGGGAACATATCAAAGACTTATTACACAGTAAATGCAAGAATTTATTGATGCTCCTGCATCAGAGAAGTTGGTGCTCATGAGATAACCCAGTATAGTAGGCCTATGTTCGACCCACGAAGCAGCTTGTGATAACAAGGTTGTCTTGTAATCCATTGAATTTTCTCAGTTTTCCTTCATTCAAAGACTTGTGGGACCTTTTCCTCCTTTCTTAACCAGCCGGAAACCCCACCCACCAAACCCTCGCCCTTTTTAAACATTCTCCTTCATTTAATTCCTTTAGACTTATGTTCCCTCCCCTTTCCCAAAAACCGGAAACCCTTTCTTACTCACAAGGTCAAACCTTTTTATTGTGTGACCTAGGTTCGATGTTCGTGGTAAATCTACTCCGCCCTTTTGTTAATAGGAAGGTTCTGGAAAGGTTCTCCACAGTTCCATTTCATTTTCTCCTGTTTCCTGGAATTTCTTCTGTCGTCTGTCCCATCTTGACTTGAAAGTCCAAGTTCTGAGAACGCAATAGGTGTATGCGTGGAAGGTATAACTCCTCTTTACGAATGTTATACCGTTTAATGTTTAATGCGTCTGGAAACCTGTTGTCTACATAGCACTATTCAGTCAAGGGTTTGTCACCGGCAGGAATTGCTTAATGCACTGTAGAACATCCCAGACACCAATATCGAATCCCGCTTTGTTATTGCGTGCGGAAGACCAGAATTTATTATGAAGAATTCGTGTTATGTTCAATATCAAGCATTCAGGCATTATTGATGCATACTCTCACATTCAAGTGTAGACTGACTTCCTTTACAGTGACGGAAGTCGAGCTTGTGCATTATCGTGACGCTAACACCGTTATCGGTGCACTGTAGGCATTACTTAAGGTTCTTTGCAGCGTGCCTTCGGCCCCTAGCTGCAACCACTTTCATTCCTTTTACTGTACATCCTTTCATATTCTCTTTCTTCAATCTTGCTTTCCACCCTCTCCTAACAATTGATTCATAGTGCAATTGCTTTGAGGTTTTCCTCCTGTTACACCTTTCAAACCTTTCACTGTCAATTTCCGTTTCAGCGCTGAATGAGCTCATAGGTCTCAGCGCTTGGCCTTTGGCCTAAATTCTATATTTAATTCAATTCAAAACATATATATATATATATATATTATATATATATATATATATATATATATATATATATATATATATATATATATATATATATATTTCTGATATATTTTGCACCCATCTTTAGGCTTATTCTCCACATAATTGCTGTTGTAATAACCTAATTGTCGGTTCGGGACGTAGGCCTACGGGCCTGCTCTCTCTCTCTCTCTCTCTCTCTCTCTCTCTCTCTCTCTCTCTCTCTCTCTCTCAACAGCCTGGGAAACCCTCGTTGACACAGGGATCGATCCTCAGCAGACTGGACATCACTCATTCCCAAAGAGATCTGGTCGTTTATTTGTCGATGATAATAGCTGTCGCTTCTGTTGGTGTATAGTGTGGGTTGATTATGCGACGTGTTTGTATTTTGTGGTTTATTCTGTTTGACTTGAGTCTTGTAGGCATTTGTAAACATATACATATACATACACACACATTTATATGTATGTACATATGTATTTATATATAATTATATTTAAAGTTTAAATTATATATATATATATATAATATTTAAATATATGTATATATATATATATATATATATATATATATATATATATATATATATATATATATATATAAATTGAAGTAATTATAGCCTATCATACAAAGGGAGTTGAGAGAGAGAGAGAGAGAGAGAGAGAGAGAGAGAGAGAGAGAAAATTATGTTACATGAAAACGTCGACACACACACACACACACACACACACACACACACACACACACACACATATATATATATATATATATATATATATATATATATATATATATATATATATATATATATATATATATGCGAGAGAGCTTCGACTTTATCATGCAACATAATTCTCTCTCTCTCTCTCTCTCTCTCTCTCTCTCTCTCTCTCTCTCTCTCTCGTATGACAGGCTACATTACATTTGCTTCAATTAGGAGCGGCCTGCTGGCGCACTCGCCATCCCTTCCTCTCAATTACATTCACCTTAATTATTGGAGGACTGCGTGCCCTGTATGGTGACCGGATAGTGACCGCTTGGTCGCCTTTCACCATACAAGCGGTTCCCGCAAACCCCTTAGAAGATGGGTTTCGGTTCTCCTTGTATGGGGTTATATGCAATGGCGGTTTTCATTGTTATTCTTTCATTCAACTATTTATCCATTTCTTTTTCTCTTTACAATAAATTTATGTAATTTTTTTTATCTTGCGTTTTTACTCATTTAGTTACTGTCTTCACTATTTCTGCCTTTTTATCTTTACTTTAATTTTATTTTTACTTTATTATGCTTTTGCTTTTTTATTTATATATGGGAATTCAAGTTGGTTTCCAGTAAAGGAATATTATTTAACATTTTGTACATTTCCAAATTTTCTCATAATTACAGCGAAACAAAATACGCAAAGATAGTCTGTTGGCTGTTAAACTTTGCAAGTTTTTATATCACGTTTAAAGTTACTTCCGGTTAGTGTGTACTATCTTTATAGTTTTGCATCGTTTCCAGAATTTTTAGTTCATTATTTTACCCCTTTGTTCACAATTTTAGTTCTTTTATTTCACTCTCAGCTCATGTTATTTTACCCCTTAGTTCATAATTTTAGTTCGTTATTTCACTCTCAGCTCATCAATTTTCGTTCATTGTTGCACTTGCAACAATATTCGTACAAATGGATATCAGAGTTTTTTTATTTCCTTTTATGAATATTTTTTTTTTTTTGCTGTATTTTCCTTTCTCTGATTCCTCTTTATACAGCTGATTTACTCCTTGATAGATCTGGCAAGTGATACATCATTTTTCCAGGAAGAGATTTCTTCTTCTGTTGCGCTGTCAGGATTCTTAAGGGCGATTGAGTATTAGAGGGATGGGAAAGCTTGTCTGGTTTTACGGCTGTGCGCCGGAAACCGAGAGATTTTATGGCAGATTAAGTATTTTCTCTTCTCTCTCTCTCTCTCTCTCTCTCTCTCTCTCTCTCTCTCTCTCTCTCTCTCTCTCTCTCTCTCTCTCTCTCTCACACACACAAACATTATATTTATATATGTATATACATTATAATTTTATATATAGAAAATTTACATAAACATCTTCAGTATATTTATATATGTATATTTATATATTTATATATATTTGTGTATACATACATACATACATACATACATATATACATACATACATACATACATACATACATGTATGTATGTATATATATATATATAGTATATATATATATATATATATATGTATGTATGTGTGTGTTAGTTTATCTCTCTCTCTCTCTCTCTCTCTCTCTCTCTCTCTCTCTCTCTCTCTCTCTCTCTCTCTCTCTCTCTCGTGCATACGCATACACACACACACACACACACACACACACACACAAAGAAACACAAACATCTTTTGCCGACGTAAAGATGAAGTGTTATGAGAGAGAGAGAGAGAGAGAGAGAGAGAGAGAGAGAGAGAGAGATATGACGGAGGGAGTTGAATAGCGTCTCAATAGCAAAGGAGAGAAATCGAACGGGATCAATAGCCACAGAAGTTCATTGTGATGAGAATCATCAAGTTCGAAGGAGAGAGAGAGAGAGAGAGAGAGAGAGAGAGAGAGAGATTTTCAGTTCCTTGTTATAAGTCTGCGCTAATTTACTTCAGTATGGAAATATTGTGGGAAAAGGTTTTCATTAGTAACTCTTAAAACTGAGAGAGAGAGAGAGAGAGAGAGAGAGAGAGAGAGAGAGAGAATTTCCAGTTCCTTGTTACAAGCCAGAGCTAGTAATTTCTTGTATGAAAATATTAAGGTGGGAAAAGGTTTTACCATATGAATTCTCAACAGAGAGAGAGAGAGAGAGAGAGAGAGAGAGAGAGAGAGAGAGAGAGAGAGAGAGAGAGAGGTTATTAAAGAAGGTAACGCCGCAGTATGAGGCCAGCGTTATTAAATGCTGAAATTGATTGGGGGTACGGGTTGAAAGCAATACCTTTGTGGAAAGGAGGGGTGGGGTTTCCCCCACCACTCGGGAGTTGTAGCCTACCACCCCTCCTCTCTCTCTCTCTCTCTCTCTCTCTCTCTCTCTCTCTCTCTCTCTCTATTCATTTCTTGTGGGAAAAGTGCTTTCCCCCCTCCCCCCTCCCTCTCTCCCATTACCAATACCCCCCGATATCCCAAAGTCACTCCAAACAATGATGATAAAAGGTACGGTTTAACATAATTTCTAAGCAATACCCTGGGTATTTTATATCTTATTTTTAGAGTCTCTCTCTCTCTCTCTCTCTCTCTCTCTCTCTCTCTCTCTCTCTCTCTCTCTCTCTCTCTCTCTCTCTCTCTCTCTCTCTCTCTCCTTAACCTTATCCAAACACAGAGAAAAAGACATTCTGAATTTATTGATTGATGTGAGTGGACAAATTGACATATTACGGTATTGACGTCATTACGATTATCTCTCTCTCTCTCTCTCTCTCTCTCTCTCTCTCTCTCTCTCTCTCTCTGTCAGTATTCCGGAGACTTTAGCTCCTTTCATGGAAAATTAATTGGAAGAGAAAGGAGTATATATTAGATTTAAAAAAAGATATGGAACACAGGAGGAGTGGATTTATAACAATCACGAATGCTAAGATCAAATTGTAAATTCTTTGTAATTAGATTTGTATGTATAAGCCCTCTTATACATTAAAGTTTATTTTTTTAAGCTTTGTAATTAGATTTCTGCGTACAAGCTTTATAAAAAATGCAGTGAAGTTTAACTTTTTTTCTAAAACACCATCGTATTCTGATTCCAAATCTATAACACTTCTATAACATCGACTTTGTCCAACGCTCTCGATATTCTGGGTAGGCAGCAAGATTTATGTAACAGCTGTTCCCTTCAGGATATATTCTCAAGGAACCTTTTAAGTTTTCCGTAAAAGAAAACTATTGTGCAGGCTTTGTCTGTCCGTCCGGACTTTTTTCTGTCCGCCCTCAGAACTCAAAATCTACTGAGGCCAAACGACTGCAAATTGGTATGTTGATCATCCACCCTCCAATCATTGAACATATCAAATTGCAGCCCTCTAGCCTCAACAGTTTTTATTTTATTTAAGTTTAAAGTTAGCCATAATCGCGCGTCTGGCAACTATATAGGACAGGCCTCCACCGGTCCATGGCTGAAAGTTGCATGGGCCGTGGCTCATACAGTATTATACCTAGACCACCGAATGATAGATCTATTTTCGGGGACCTTGATTATACGCTGTACAGAAAACTCGATTGCCGAAGAAACTTCGGCGCAGTCTTTACTTGTTTTTCTTTCAAATCTGCTTTCAGAGGAACGTGTTCCGTGAGATTTATACAGTCAGGAACGATGTCCTTTATATAAAATTATTTTATTTTCCACTCCACTAAGCTAAGAACTCCCAGAAACGTCTGTTGTATGTGACAGAGGATTTGGTGCTGTTTCTCAGTTTCTTGAGAGAAAGACTAAATCAACCGCGCCATTTGTTTATTTTGTATATGTGACTGTATACTAATAAGTGACAGAATTCAGAACTCCTACCTTTCCTCTCATCCGTGTTATGAACATCGGATAACTTCTAGCAGATATTAGCCTTGAAGAGAAGAGAGACGTAAGAGGAATGGAAAAGATTTTGTGTGAAATCTATTCCACGGATGCTGCCAGTCTTTCCAACAGAACCTCTTTAAAAGAGGTCTGTCCCCTTCATAATTATTATTATATTATTATTATTATTATTATTATTATTATTATTATTATTATTATTATTATATTACGCTCATTGATTCATAAGGAACATGGCTAAAACGCCATTATCTAACATGATAATAATCCATTAAACATGATATTAAAAGTAAGTGAAAATCATTACAAAGTTCTCAACCCATGAATGAAAAATGAATACAAACAGGTATTCACTCAGTTCCTGAAAAGCCCCGCCCGCGAAACTTACCCGCGTGAAGAATCAGCTGAATTTCAGCCAATAAATTCGATCCCCGCGAAAGACATGGAATTGGGAAATGGAATTTGCCCAAGTGTCCCCTTGAAAGAGGGGACACCGGCGAGGAGTATTTGGTCCTCCCCCCTCCCCCCTAAAAAAAAAAGGGTATTTGAGGGGATTTCAGCCCTAATGGATGAATTTCCAAAAGCGGCGGTTCTATTTTTAGCCTCCTTAAAGTAGTCGTTCTGGTGCTTGTAGGGTCCTCCTCCTCCTCCTCCTCCTCCTCTTCCTCCTCCTCCTCCTCCTCCTCCTCCTCCTCCTCCTCCTCCTCCGCTTTCCCACCGTCCGAATTTGCTGTTATGTGAAATGATGACGTAACATTTTTTTTGTGGGGTGGGGAGAATCTTTGTAGTAAATATAATAAAAAAATATTTGTAATAATAACAAGGACAAATTAGAGAACTGTTTGAATAAAGGTGATAATAGTAATAGGAAATTTAGTGATGATAATAGTAATAAATATAATGAAAGCAGGGATAAATTAAATGTCAGTACGAATAAAAGTAGTGATAGTAATAGCAAAGTTTGTAGTGATAATAATAATAATAATAGTAATAATTATAAATGATAGTAATGACAAATTAAATGAAGGTTTGAATAAAAATACTAATATTAAGAGCAGGAACAACAGAAATAATAATAACAGTAATTGGAATGGCAGAAAAACTACGGCAGGATTAGCATTGATGATCATGAAAACATTGTTGTTAAAAATAATAATTTGCGACAGTGGGAAAAACATATTTTGTGTTTTTTATATCATGCCACAGTATAATTTACGATGCTGCTTCAGCAAAAAATAGTTTTATTTTCATTTACGTCTTTCCTCTTTTCTAGTTTTGCTGATACCGTGATTTTAATTTGTTCAGTTGTTTTTGTTTTTTCGTTATATTTTGTGAATCGAAAATTTAATTTGATTTTTTTTATAGTGCCCATCTTCCATTATATTTTTTGTCAGTACAAAATTAAAATTTCACTTTTTGCTAAATGTCCTTCATTTTATTAGTGTGAATACCAACATTGAAACTCTTTGCTTTTGAGTTTTCTGTAAAAGAAAACTATTGTGCCGGCTTTGTCTGTCTGTCCACACTTTATTCTGCTTGCACTTTTTTCTGTCCGCCCTCAGATCTTAAAAACTACTGAGGCTAGAGGGCTGCAAACTAGTATGTTGATCATCCATCTTCCAATCATCAAACATACCAAATTGCAGCCCTCTAGCCTGAGTAGTTTTTATTTTATTTAAGGTTAAAATTAGCCATAATCGTGCTTCTGGCAACGATATAGGATAGGCCACCACCGGGCCGAGACCACCGAAAGATAGATCTGTTTTTGGTGGCCTTGATTATACGCCGCAGCGGCTGTACAGAAAACTCGATTGCGCCGAAGGAACTTAGGTGCATTTTTCACTTGTTTTATAATGCCTTAATATTATTTTTACGAATACAAACATTGGAATACACGATTATTTTTATTTAAAAGAAAAACCCTTTCTCCGTTTTATTTTCGTAAATACACAACGGAGGTTCCCTTGATAGATGGTAAGACGATTTTAATTGTGGAAAAGGGTGGAGAGAAAACAAAACTAAATATAAAAACATAACAAAAAAGTGCGCCAAGAAGAATAAATGTAATGGAACCAGGTCTTGGCGACAGCCGGAAATTTGGAAGTCCGCTCTTCCATTTTGAGTAGAGAGAGAGAGAGAGAGAGAGAGTAAATAGGTGTGAAGACGTTTTGGCTTGCTATCTGAAGACGTTTTGGCTTTCTAAATGACTTTTGTATATTTTTTTTATGTTTTTTTTTTTTTGTATTTTTCCAGAGAGAGAGAGAGAGAGAGAGTAAATAGGTCTGAAGACGTTTTGGCTTTCTAAATGACTTTTGTATATTTCTTTTATGTTTTTTTGTATTTTTCCAGAGAGAGAGAGAGAGAGAGAGAGAGAGAGAGAGAGAGAGAGAGAGAGAGAGAGAGAGAGAGGAAATAGCTCGGAAGACGTTTTGATTTTCTAAATGGC
>NC_089793.1:6000323-6002823 GCF_040412425.1 Macrobrachium rosenbergii | reverse complement strand
GTGTTGATGACATATGTACTAATGATCAGATGAACGGAGCGGGTTGAGCAACTTCTTGGAGTAGTTTTATGTTTCTTCTCTCTCTCTCTAAAGCTGACGACCCATACCACACTCTCTCTTAGATATAATAAGTAATTATGCTATCGCCCACCAGACAGGAATGAAAATCCTTCTGAGGGTAATGCCTGGATCCCACCCGCCCCCGCCCCCATAGGATATTACCCGCTTCCATCCTTCTGTCGACGACCCATCATATTGAAGCCTTTATGTGGCGTGGGTAATTCTCGTATCACGAAGAGACTCGTCTCATACTCGTAACACGGAAGACACCTAGTTATACCCGCATCAATAATGGCTCTCCTGTCCGTAATATTTTTCAGATATTTGCTACTGAGGGCCAGATATTACCTCCTCTTTTTCCCAAGTCTGTGTTCTCTTGGTGTTTACCATAAATCTATACCCTTCTCCGTTTCCAGGGACGCGTTACTTTAAGTCTTAAGTTTTCTTTATAAGGGAATAAATATCACTATTCTTTTCCATAAATCTATAACCTTCTCCATTTCCAAGGGCGTTTCACTTCAAGTTTTAATTTTTTTTTTCAAATAAATCTATACCCTTCTCTATTTCCAGGGGCGCTACATATTTTAAAAACCAAAATATGTAATATTAATACTGTTTTCTCTGAAATCTCTATCAATTTCTCTAGAGGGATACTTTGAGGCAATTCTTTTTCCTAAATCTATAGTCTTCATTATTTACAGTGGCGTTCCGTAATGTGAAACTTATTAGTTATATATTATGACTCCCCATTATATTGATATATATTAAACTCCTTATATGAAATGACTCCATTTATTCTGGAACAGTGGAATAGATTTTATTTATCTCTCTCATAAAAAGGTCTCTTTCCTGTCGCTACTTCTTCCTTCCCCTCCTCCCCGGCCTTTCCTGATTAGTCCTTCTTCTTGTATTCTTCCTGAGTTGCCCGTCCCGTCGACCCATATCTGTTTCGAGTATTCTTAATCTTTTTTTTTTTTTAGTATTTTTATTTAATATCAATAGTCCATTTTTAGTATTGTTTTGTAAAGTACTGAACTGTATTGTACTAATCCATCAGAGAGGCTGCTGACTTCTTCATCCAGTTTATTATTATTATCTTTATCCTTTTCATCACTTTTATCACTATCAATATCATCTCCGTTGTTTTTCCCGCATTGCTGTTAGCGCTGTTGCCGTCACCTGGGATGTTCCGCCGAAGCATGAAAAGCGTGATTTTATCGTTCGGCGAAGACGCATTCTTCTTCCTCGTCTTTGTGTTTTTGTTTTCATCACCCCCTTCCCCTTCTCCCCCTCTGCCTATCCCCCATACCTCCGCCCTCCATCTTTGTCCTCCTCTTCCTCCTCAACCTCACCTTCCTCCTCCCACCTCCTCCAGTTCTCGTCATTATTATCCTCTCATTCTGACATTTTACATGTCGTCTTTTCTCCTTCCGCCCAGTTCTTTTCCTCCTTAAACAACTCTCCCTTCACCTTCCTCCTCCTCCTCCTCCTCCTCCTCCTCCTCCTCCTCCTAACATTTAAGATGTCTCCTCTTTCTTCTCCACCATATTCACTCCATTCCCTCAACATACACCCTCCTCCTCCTCCTAACATTTAAGATGTCTCCCCCTTGTTCTCCACCATATTTACTCCATTCCCCTCAACAAACCCCCTCCCTCCTCCCCTTCTCCCCCCCCCCCTCCCCTCCTCCTCCTCCTCCTCTTCTCCTTCCTCCTCCTCCTCCTCCTCCTCCTCCTCCTCCTCCCAAAAACATTTTCCTCCTCACTCCTCCCTTCCTCCACCCCCACTCATTTTTACATTCCCCTTAACCTCCCCACATTCTTTCCTTTCCCTCCTCCTCCTCCTCCTCCTCCTCCTCCTCCTCCTCCTGCGTTTTTATTGATTGTGATTGTTTGTCCCCCTTACAACAATCATCATTATTGGACGCTTCCATATTCCAGTATATTGGAAGAAAAAGGCGTTGTCCTGGAAATGCTTCCCTCCTGGAAAGTATGGGGCGAGGAGATTGAATCAATCTCCCCAAAATAAACCATTGTCTCATTGAAAGAGGGGATTGGGAGGCGGAAGATTTCTTAATGAGAGAAGATTAATACAACTTTTTTATGTCTTTTGTTTCTGTATATTGGAAGATTTTTCTACAATAAATTTTTAAGGTATTGTGACATAAAATCAGTCTCCCCAAAATAAACCATTTTCTCATGGAAAAGGGGGATTGGGAGGTGGAAGATTTCATAATGAGAGAAGGTTAATACAATTTTTTCATGTCTTTTGTTTCTTTATATTAGAAGATTTTTTGCAATAAATTTTTAAGTTATCGTGACATAAAATCAAAAACTAGACGAAACCTTCCAAAAGAGTTCATTTTCCATATCGCAAATAGTTTTGTAAAAACCTTCATATAGGATCCATGATTTCTTATATCAGTAAAACAAACACTGTA
>NC_089793.1:5957823-5992823 GCF_040412425.1 Macrobrachium rosenbergii | reverse complement strand
AGCAACTACATATATTATCTTCAGATAGGAATCGCTTATATATAGATAGTGAGAGAGATATATAGAGAGAGATAGAGAGATAGAGATACTATATATATATATAGATGTATATATATATATATATATATATATATATATATATATATATATATATATATATATATATATATATATATATATATATATCATTTTCGATCTCTTAATGGTGTTTATTGTTATTGCCAATGTTGTTACACCCGCCAGGTTGTTGATTGTTATTGACGACCGATTGGTTCGTCTCTTTCGCTTTTATCTCGAATATTTTCTGGCGGCGTTTCCGTCGGTCTCACGCCATTTATAGGCGCTTTTAATAAAGATTGCGGAATCTTTGAATAAAAACAAACAGTGATGAAAAATGTATACTCGTAGTTTAAGGTTGATAAGAGCTTACTGTTGCCTTTGGTTTAATCACCATTAATCGTTTTTTTTTTTTTTTTTTTTTTTTTGAGAGAGAGAGAGTGAAGAAAAGAGAGAGAGAAAAAATTTCCAAGAAAAAGATGTATTTTTCAAAAAATTCTGTTTCAGTCATAGTAAGATAAAAAAAAGAATATTAAACTTTCTAAAAATATTTAATCGCCAGTATTTTCATGAAAATTCTGTTGAAATTATATGTGTATACCGTATTAATATATATATTATATTAAAAAGTAATATTAAACTTTCCTAATGTATATATATATATATATATTATATATATATAATATATATATATATATATATATATATATATATATATATATATATATATATATATATATATATATATATATATATATATATATATATATGTAGACAAAACCCACGAAGGAAAGACAAACAGTGGAGTGCTGCAAGGCCTTTCGACTTACAGTCCTTTACTTAGCTAAGGAAAGGGCTTCATTGTTTCTCTTTCCTTCGTGGATTTTGTCTTTATTTATATATTCATCACGTTCCATATTTCCGTGATTATATTGTGTTACAAGTGATTAAACTACACTCTTTCCCATTGTAAAATTTAATACTCTGGATTAAAAAACAGATTTCATAACAACCTGAGTATCTGACACACGAGATTCTACTGTATCAGAACGAAAAAAAAACTACTGAAAATAAAAAAATCTATATGATATTGGCTTGTTCCTCCATGCTGAGGAGGTTACGTTTTTGACTAGTATTCCAAGTGTCACTTTTGAATTTGAAGGTTCATTTCTCTCATTTATATAGCTGGGAACGTTTATGCATGACACCCTTTTGTTGTTGGTATTCCATTTGTCATTTTTGATGTCAAAGTTCATGATTTTGAACTTGTAATAAAAATATACCACCTGGTATTCATAAAAATATACCACCTGGTATTCAAGAATATTTGTAAATAGTAATAAAAATACACCACGTGGTATTCAAGAATATCTGTAAATATTTGTCGAATTTTTGGAATAAACAGCATAATCAGATACTTAATAATCTCCCTATAAATCCACAATATCAGAGATTCACGCATCTGTATACTCGTATATCCTAACAATCGGGGATTCTGAAAGATGTTTCTATTCACAAAACCGCACCACCTGAGATTCCCGAATCTGTTGAAAACCGCATCTACAAAGATCCAGGAATCTCCATAAGAAATCTCGACTAGGACTGACGGAATCGCGGTATAAAAACGCCAGGTTGATATACAATCATCGCTTTTCGATACGGGCCTTATGTTCGCTCCAAACTCGTCTGGCTAGTGACTATGTTCGACCCTCTTCATCGTTGTTATGTGGGATTTTACAGTTTATTTTTAGTTTCATATAAAACAAAACTATGGTGCCGGCTTTGTCTGTCCGTCCGCACTTTATTCTGTCAGCACTTTATTCTGTCCGCACTTTTTCTGTCCGCCCTCAGATCTTACAAATCTTTGGGGCTAGAGAGCTGCAATTTGGCATGTTGATCATCCACCCTCCATTCATCACACCTACCAAATTGCAGCCCTCTAGCCTCAGTGGTTTTTATTTTAATTAAGGTTAAAGTTAGCCATAATCATACTTCTTGGCAACGTTATTATAGGATAGGCCACCACCGGCCATGGTTAAACTTTCACGGGCCACGGCTCATACAACATTATACCGAGACCACCAAAAGAACAATCTATTTTCGTTGGCCTTGATTATACGATGTAGCAGCTGTACAGAAAACTCGATTGCGCCGAAGACACTTCATCGCATTTTGTATTTTTTTTTTATTCTTTTATAGATAGTTAATATTTATTTGGCTTGTCTTCCAAACGATAGAGCCCAGTAAACTGAACTTCATAAATTGTTCATAAATTTTTAATGATTCACTTATTATTGAGAGTAAGAATAAATCTTCTGTTCTTGCTAATGTCAAACATAATATTTCATTGAAATATTGAATATATTTGTTCTTCATTTTCAGTGTTTTTTTTAATTTGATTCAGTAAAATTTGTCAAATTAGGGGATTATTAATAAATCTTAATTATTTTTAATTCTAAAGTGTTATATTTTCTAAAACGAAAACGCTTAATTTTTCATTTTTCATTGTTCATTTGCTAATATTTCATTTAGGGGATTATTGATAAATCTTAATTTTTTATTTCTAAAGTATATTTCTGATACTAAAAAGTTTAATTTTTCATTTTTCATTGTTCATTTCCTAATACTTCATTTAGGGGATTATTGATAAATCTTAATTTTTTAAATTCTGAAGTAGTATATTATCTAATAGGAAAAGGTTAATTTTTCATTTTTCATTGTTCATTTGTTAATATTTCACTTAGGGGATTATTGATAAATCTTAATTTTTTAAATCCTAAATTATTATATTTTCTAATAATAAGGAAAAGCTTAATTTTTAATTTTTCGTTTGCTAATGTTTCATTTGGGTGATTATTGATAAATCTTAATTTTTAAATTCTAAAGTATTATATTTTCTAATTAGAAAAAGCTTAATTTTTCATTTTTCATTGTGCATTTGCTAATATTTCATACGTACTTTTTTATTATTTCATAACTTAGGAGTTCCATCTCATACGTAGCATTGTAAGGACACTGACTTTTCGCGAAATCTCTGACGATTTCCAAACTTCCTTTTTATTCATCTTGCATGAAAAGTTTGGGGATTTATCTTTTTCGCGGTTAATCTCTCAAAACCGGATTAATGGAGATTAACCCGAGGCCAACCGGAAACTCTTATCAACTTTAAGCTGTATATTTTTTTTTCTTTGCTGTGAAAATCTTTTAACTCTTTTTGAAGTGATGAATCATTCATGCGGTCCAAGAAGGGACTTTTAAAACGTGAGTACGATAAGACATTCTCTCTCTCTCTCTCTCTCTCTCTCTCTCTCTCTCTCTCTCTCTCTCTCTCTCTCTCTCAACAAAAGAGCTGCTTAAAATGTGAATCTGTCTCTTTGTGATGCCGGGAAATCCCCGGGGCATAGCCCCTTTCTTTGAGTATAGAGCTCTCTCTCTCTCTCTCTCTCTCTCTCTCTCTCTCTCTCTCTCTCTCTCTCTCTCTCTCTCTCTCTACTCGGGAAGAGAAAGAGGCGTTCATAAATGTTTTTGCTGACATATCATAGATTCTTTTGTACCTTAAGCAGGTATTAAAATGCATCAATATTTTGAAATATTTTCATGTATTAAAATGCATCAATATTTTGAAATATTTTCATGTATTAAAATGCATCAGTATTTTGAATTCATTTTATACTTATTATCAAGTCTTTCTCAGTAACCCTAAAATTCTTCCGCGAGGTTGTTGTGGCATTAAAATATTTATGAACCAAAAAATGCACAGAATTCATAAAAGTTCGTGTGTTGTGGCTTCCCAAAATTTACATAAAACGAAGCAATCGCACCAAATTCATCAAAGTTTGTGCATTTTTTGGGTTCCAAAGATTTACGTAAATAAAAAAATTTGCGATGAATATGTAAAAGATCTTGTTTTTAAAGCTTCGAAAATTTTATATAAAAATATTTCATTAGGTTCGTAATATTTCGGGCATTTGGTGGCTTTAGAAATTATATAAAAAAAAACAGTTTCCATAGAATTCTTAGGTTTCGTGCATTTTGTGGTTTAAAAAATGGATGTGAACAAAAATCATGCACTGAATTCGCAGTAGTGTATATAGTTTTTAAAAATTTATGAAAACCAAACATTTACACAGAATTCGTAATATTTCGTGTATTTGTAGTTCCAAAAAATTTATATAAACAAACAAAAAATCTGCACTGAATTCGTAATAAGTTGCGGTTGCGACTCACAAGAATAAGTACAATTCTGACGTCACTTCCGTTCAAGATAGGAGCGACTTGTTGCTGTCGGTAGCAAGTAACATTTTCCTTTCATCCTCTGAAGACAGACAGGTCGTGTGGCGTCTGTACGGGTCCTGTCTGTCAACAAGAGAAATTGCTGTCTGTCAACAAGAGAAATTGGCGTTCCTGGCGAATATTTACTCAAGATTGTTGTTCTATAAATATTTTTTTCTGAAATGTCTGCTCGAAATCATTTGTAATGATGTAGAATATTATTAGTTTTTATATATTTCTTTGCTGTTTAAACAGAGATAGCTGACTATAATTTAAATTTCTTTTTGTGAACAAAAGGAAAATGAACCCAGCGTTTTTGCGAAGTACACATGTATATTTTAAGATGCTGAATGTTATTGTGTTCATTATGAGATACTGAATGTTATTTCTTTTATTATGAGATGTGGAATGTTATTTGTTCATTATGAGACAGTGGATGTTACTTTCGTAGACTCACTGTCGGAAAAACAGCTCCACAAACAAACGAAAAAGGAATTGTAAAAGTATAAATAAAGTGAGTTTTTTTCCATCAGCAATATACTTCAACTGTCTCGTTAGCTTCCATGTATGTTTTTTTTATGTAAGTTTGCTGGTGTTTTTTCATGGGTGTAGGTAGATCACGCACGTTCTCAGTACTTCCTTTTGGTTAAGAGTTTTTTTTATATCAGTTAAAAAAAGTTTTAGTGGCTTTATAATGAGAATTAATCACCCATTCCGCGAAGTTTTTCTTTTTATTTTTGCTTCATCGTAGCATCGTGAACAAGTCAAAGTAGGGCTCTCTCTCTCTCTCTCTCTCTCTCTCTCTCTGTATGTGTGTGTGTGTGTATGTGTGTGGAAAAATGAAACAAATATTCAAAAGTCATATTGAAGTCAAAGTGTCTTTCGACCTGTTACTCTCTCTCTCTCTCTCTCTCTCTTGAAAAATAAAAAAATATTCAAAAGTCATGTTGAAAGTCAAAGTGTCTTTCGACCTCTCTCTCTCTCTCTCTCTCTCTCTCTCTCTCTGGAAAAATAAAAAAAATATTCAAAAGTCATGTTGAAAGTCAAAGTGTCTTTCGACCTATTTACTCTCTCTCTCTCTCTCTCTCTCTCTCTCTCTCTCTCTCTCTCTCTCTCTCTCTCTTTGGATTTAAAAATCATATCTCTCTCTCTCTCTCTCTCTCTCTCTCTCTCTCTCTCTCTCTCTCTCTCTCTATGCTCTTAGCGTTTCTTTTTCCGGGAATTTTATTTCCTTCACCCTATTTGATAAGTCCTTTTACTGCTCGAATTTTTCCCGCCTGTTGACTTTTGAGGAAGCCATGTGTTGGAATGATATTTTAATCTTTTCCGGGAAAGAAAAAAGCGGTTGGAAATGGTCTGTGTGTTTTTGTTGGAATGTTAGACGTGCTGTTGATTCAATCTGTAATCGCTTTTTATTCTTATATTGTGGTTAGGAAATTTATAAAATGTGCTAAGTATTCTTTAAATGCATTCCTGTCTTGTCTCTCATAATTATGTAATATAGGAAGATTTGCCATCTTAGAATATAGTATTACATTTTCATCAGCTTAAAGGAATTCCTTCTTTTAAGATGAAACAGATTATCCAGTGTTACATTTTAATTATCTTGAATTGCTTCTTTAGTGTAAGATAAACAGATCATCCAATATTAAATTTTAATTATCTTGAATTGCTTCTTTAGTATAAGATGAAACAGCTCATCCAATATTAGATTTTAATTATGTTAAAGGAATTGCTTCTTTAGTATAAGATGAAACAGATCATCCATTATTAAATTTTAATTATCTTGAATTGCCTCTTTAGTATAAGATGAAACAGCTAATCCAATATTAGATTTTAATTGTGTTAAAGGAATTGCTTCTTTAGTATAAGATGAAACAGATCATCCAATATTAAATTTTAATTATCTTGAATTGCTTCTTTAGTATAAGATGAAACCGATCATCCAGTATTAAATTTTAATTATCTTGAATTGCTTCTTTAGTATAAGAATGAAACAAATCATCCAGCATTAAGTTCAGATTACCTCAAAGGGATTATTTCTTTAGTATAAAATGAAACAGAGCTTTCAAACCGAAAAATATAACGTCACTTAGTCACTTTTTCGGACCGCCGGGAAATAACTGCGATGTATAAGTACTCTGCAACAAATAACTCGCTGAAATCCTCACAAACATTTATCATTTCGAATTTCACGCTTTTGCCTCCGCAGCCTTCATATTTTGGGCACGTAGGCCGCATATTTTTGGAGAACGGATGTCCCATATTTTATGCTGTGTAGGCTATACACCTCAGGAGTGTACAGCCGGTATTTTTGGCTTGTGTATAGCTTTTTTTTTTTTTTTTTTTTTGGTCGGGCACATATGCAAAACCCGGTTTTTTTATTTATATAAAAATACTATCCATATCTCGCTTCCCCCATCGTTTAAAATTGAACTGTTGCACTATTTTTTTTTCAGAAATGATTTTGACATATTGCTTTTCGAGCGCAGTGGGATTTTCCCTGTGTATATTGTATCGAGAATGACGTATATCCTTTGGGTATCTCGTTCTGGGCTGTAGCTTCGCTTTCCCCTGAGCCCCGTAGTCGGGTAGGGCCATCAGTGCACCTTTTACTCTCCCTCCGTTCATATCCTCTTTCTTCCATCTTACTTTCCTCAACCCTCTCCTAACAGTTGTTTCATAGTGCAACTGCGAGCATTTCCTCCCACTATATCTTTAAAACCTTCTTTATTCTCAATTTCCATTTCAGAGGTGGCCTAAATATCATGTTCCAAGACCAATTCGCTTTTTTTCATGGGTGGCCTACGTATACCTCAGTGCCCTTCTTCTCCAGAGTTTAGGCGGGTGGTTCTGTAGACTGAGGATCGAGTTGTGGCTCCTGCACCTGGAGGAGTGGAGTGCCCTCGAGGGAAGTGGCAGAACAACAGGCCTTCCTTCATCCTCCTCGTCCGCCTTCCTTCCTTCCTTCCTCTCCTCGGTCAGCTGATAATGAGGTCGAGGGCAGAAGGAAGAAGAGAGAAAGAGAGAGAGAGAGAATATGTTGTTTAACATTCGTCTGACTTTTTGGCTGGTCGACGTTTCATCTTTAAAAGTTGAATGGTGAGAGAGAGAGAGAGAGAGAGAGAGAGAGAGAGAGAGAGAGAGAGAAACGCATGCTTATTCATTACAAGCAGAAAGTAAGGTTTTAGCAAGGAAGACTAAATTGTAATTAAGCTGTATACATACAGACGATCAGTTTGTTTATCAGTGAATAAAGAAATATAGAATTTTATTAAGGTATTCAGGCATCCAGTTAGAGCAGACATTATTAATAAAAGAAAGCATACTCAACAGATAGACAGGCGGAGTAGACAGTGTACGCAAATGGAAAAAGTTAAAGTTTACTGAACTTTGCAGACAGGCAAACATGCAATAAAGACAGTATTTTTTAAGGACAAAAAAGTAAATTTTGTTACGATAAACTGTAGGGAAAATTTGACAGGGTTTAACATAGGAGCAATCATTAACCAACAGATTTGACGGGGTGTATTATAGGAAAATCATTAACCAACAGATTTGACAGAGTTTATTATAGGAAAAATCATTAACCAACAGATTTCACAGAGTTTGTTATAGGAAAATCACACAACAGAGATTTGACAGAGTTTGTTATAGAAAAAATCATTAACCAACAGATTTAACAGGGTTTATTATAGGAAAAATCATTAACCAATAAATTATGTCTAGGAGACGGACAGATAGACAGACTGGACAGGTTATAGGAAAAATCATTAACCAATAAATTATGTCTAGGAGACGGACAGATAGACAGACTGGACAGGTTATAGGAAAAATCATTAACCAATAAATTATGTCTAGGATACGGACAGATAGACAGACTGGACAGGTTATAGGAAAAATCATTAACCAACAGATTTGACAGGGTTTATTATAGGAAGAATCATTAACAGACAGACAGACAGGTCCACGAAGCAGGTGTTCAAGAGGACAGAAAATACCAAACGTCTCTTAATCATCTTATAAGAAGCGACAGCAGTCTCGATGGAAGTCGACAGGGAGACCCCATTTTAAAGTGTCCAAGTGGCTCCATTTTAAAGTGTCCAAGTGGCTCTTAATTGAGAATGTCTCGGCGTTTTCCAGCGGGGGTTCAAGTTGAGGAAGTTTTGTGCCGCCGGAGTTTTACTTCGCTTCGTCGTTGTCACTTTATCTTGAAATTTAAGAGACTTCTCTCTTATGTTTTACTGTCAGTTGTTGAGTAATGTTAAGTCTTTTGTAACAAAATCTTGTCATTTTATCTGGAAATGCAAAAAAAAAAAAAAAAAAAGTTTCCGTAATTTTTTTTTTAAATTGTCACTTTATCTAGAAATGCAAAAAAAAGTTTCTGTAATTTTTTTTCTTTCTGTAGTCATATAATTTTTATTTTAAGTTGACAAGATATCTCAGTTGTAATACTATCATTAATTATACTTTTTTGCATTCCGTAGTCTTGTTACTCTATGGTAAAGGTGTCTTACTTTACTCAGATAATTCAACTGGTTGTTTGATTTAATTACCAGAACAGTTTATGAAAACGTTTTTTTTTTTCCTCCGAATTTTGTGTGAAATTTTTTTTATATCAGCCAAATTATTTTTTTTATTTTTTTGCATCAGCCAAATTATTTTTTTATGTACAAAATTTTTACTTTTCTCCGTTGTAACAGGACATTTGGATGTTTTTCCGTGTCACTAAATTGTTAAGAATTAAATAAGTTCGTGGACAGTACTTCGAAACACTCATCTCTGTTATATGTTTTTTGAAAAATCAATAAAATTTCACCTCTCGTTTGGGAATTTACAGCGCTTTGCGAATTGTAACATTTGCTCACCCAGCGGTCTCGATGCTTTTGTTATTATTATTATTATTATTATTATTATTATTATTATTATTATTATTATTATTATTATTATTATTATCAGCGAGGAAATCCAGTGGTGCAATGTAAATATATATTAGAAATATATTATATACAAACATCGTTTTGTATATATATTTCTTATATACATTTACACCATTGTGGATTCCTTCGCCATTTTAGTGGATCATGTTATTATTATTATTATTATTATTATTATTATTATTATTATTATTATTATTATTATTATTATTATATCCACCCGTAAATATATGAAATGTCTCCGGAACCCCAGAATTTCAAATTATTATTATTATTATTATTATTATTATTATTATTATTATTATTATTATTATTATTATTATCCACCGCTAAATATATGAAAAGTCTCGGAACCCCAGAATTTCAAATTATTATTATTATTATTATTATTATTATTATTATTATTATTATTATTATTATTATCAGTATTATCATCATCATCATCATCATCATGATCATCATCATCCACCCCTCAATATAAGAAATGTCTCCGGAACCCCAGACTATCAAAGACTACCCTTACATTTCAAGGTCGACAACATGGCGACATTCCGTCAAGCCAAGAGTTCTCGGAGATGAAATATGTCCCAAATTGGGTCTCAGAAGACCCACTTTTACCTCCACCTGCCACGGATTCAATCTCAGACGTCTCAGTATTTTCCCAGAGGGCAGTTTTCTATGGCAGCCCTGCAGATCTAGACGGAGTTCAAACATTTTAGGCGGGGGATTTAGTGCCCTAGTGACCGCATATATTTGTGACCTCATATATTTTTTTATTTTATTTTCTTCGCTTCCATTTCTTCATTAATATTTTTTCAGTTATTTTTTTTTAGTTATTATTATTAGGTGAGGTTGTGGTTGTTAAAAGTGGGATCTGATTAGAACTTCCGTTTGCACTGATTTAAGAAAGGTTATAATAATAATAATAATAATAATAATAATCTCTCATATTCATCCCTTCGAATCTCCAATCTAGACGCTGTGAGAGATAATTTTATTTCTCTGACAAATTAGGAACCACGAAAATCCCTCGGGTAAATCTTCTCATTGCTCCTTCTCGGGTTTCTTCTTCTTCTTCTTCTTCTTCTTCTTCTTCTTCTTCTTCTTCTTCTTCTTCTTCTTCTTCTTCTTCTTTCATTCTCCAGTCCTGAGGCGACGTCACTTCCCCTTCATGAGTGGATAAATGAATCTCTCTCTCTCTCTCTCTCTCTCTCTCTCTACTTTGGTCTTAGATTTGATAGATAGGACACCACTCGCTGGATCTTGTGTCAACTTACCTCTCTCTCTCTCTCTCTCTCTCTCTCTCTCATTTCTTGGAGAAAGGACCATTAATATGGTGATGGAAATACCGAATTCTAAGGATGTTTATTTTTACTGGGTGTTAAGCCTTATTTTGAGGAGAGAGAGAGAGAGAGAGAGAGAGAGAGAGAGAGAGAGAGAGAGAGAGTCGAAAGTTATCAATGGTTATATGATTACACAAACTGGAGGGGGTTGTGCTTTTTGCAGACATGTTCATAATCCCGATATTTGCCTGAATACTACAGCATTTCGTGACGCAACCAAAGATTTCGGATTGGGCGGACTTGCTTGAATAAAATGACAGGGCGTGTGGCACCTTGCGTTACAGAAATGATTTAGAAGTGCACACGACTTTAATAAATTTTTATTTTTTTACCATTATTTCTCGGGTGATCCGTTCTATAAATTTTTATTTTGTATCAGTACTCCTCGGGTGAATCGTTCTGTAAATTTTTATTTTGTATCATTATTTCTGAGTGATTCGTGCTATAAATTTTTATTTTCTGTCGTTATTCCTCTGGTGATTCGTTCTGTAAATTTTCACTTTGTATCATTTCTAGGGTGACTCGTTCTATAAATTTTGTATTTGTATCATTATTTCTCGGGTGATGCGTTCTATGAAGTTTTTATTTTGTATCATTATTCTAATCGTGTTTTATGATGGAAAGCGTCAAGTGGTATTTATAAATGATCGTTCTCGTAAAGCTCAGTATAAAAGGCATCTGTTTATTGTGAAGTTGCGTTGGGATGTTTATAACAGGTCATATTCTCGAGGGAAATGAACTAAGGAGGTTGTCAGCAAAACAGTCGAATGCGGAAGAAGGTTGAGCGTTGGAGAAATTTTGCAATAAAGCGAAGGACATGAAGAGAGAAAGGGGAGGGAACGATTTCTTTTTTTTTTTTGTATTTTCACGTGGGAAGTAACTTTATTTACTATTTCAGCAATTTCCGTTTGAATCTGTAATTGTTCAGTTGATAAAAATGATAATTGCGCGGCTATATTGAATTTCGCTTGTTTTACGTTTCAGTGTATGTACGGCTTTTGAATGAAAAATGTTTTACCCAAAAGGTTTTAATTATATAATATATATATATATATATATATATATATATATATATATAT
The DNA here is from genome assembly GCF_040412425.1 of Macrobrachium rosenbergii. Classification (NCBI taxonomy): domain Eukaryota; kingdom Metazoa; phylum Arthropoda; class Malacostraca; order Decapoda; family Palaemonidae; genus Macrobrachium; species Macrobrachium rosenbergii. Next base: position 5,981,135 of record NC_089793.1, on the reverse strand, counting down.
ATATGTATGTATGTATGTATGTATGTATGTATGTATATATATATATATATATATATATATATATATATATATGTTATATATATATATATATATATATATTTATATATATATAGGTGTGTGTGTGTGCGCGTGTGTATATAATGATATAGCACGGTGATAACACCCACACACACACACACGCACACACGCAGATAATTTGCTTGTATACAATAGCTGCCTTCGAGTCAAATACAATTTTATTTTCTATTTTGATGACGACGGAATGAGCAGATTAAGTATAAATCAGAAAGCACTGACAAACGGTGAATTAAAAAAAAGAAAAAGCCCCAAGTTATTATTTAACAGTAATCGTATTTGATAGTATTTTTAACTCAGAGAACGCGATCATCACACTTATTATTTCCCGAAGGAATTTTAGCCTTCGGCCGATAGTGAAATGCGGAGATTTCAGAAAAATGTTAATATAGCAGAATATATGCACTTTCATTACACTCTTCAGTGAAGTGGAAAATGTTTTACACTCCGTTTTGGGTTTTAGACATAAGACTTTTTATTTTTCCCTCTGCGTATTAATCTAAAGTTGTATCCTGTTATTTGAAATCCAGGATGTTCCAGGCTAACGTATTTTTCTGTACTTTTTTTTTTTTTTACTTTTTCACTTGGTGCCAATATTTATTAGAGTATAATAGCATTCAGCTAGATACATTGCGAGATTATTCAAAGTTACTGAAAAATATAAAATTATATTCCTGGGTGTTTTATAATCCTGCTGTGCAGCTGAGTTACTGAGGTGATTCATAATTGCTTTTCACAGCTGATGAAAAATATAAATTTATATTCCGAGGTATTTTGATTCTGTTGTGCAACTAAGTTACTGAATAGTATTTAAAACATCTGTTACAGTCGTTTCCAAGCAATAATTTTGTATTACATTTATTACTCTGTACAAAAAAAAGCCGTTCCTTGTTTATTCAGGTGAACAAAGAATGTTGTGAGGACCACTATCTAGGTTATGGCTGAACTTAACCTTTTATTTAGGGACGGAATAAATATTGATTGAAAGGCGATATTTGCGCATAAGCGAAAAAGAGAAAATTTGAAAACTACGGTTGGAAAAGAGGGAGGTAATTTTGTAATGAATAGGATGAATGATGAAATAGTAGTAATGAGAGAGAGAGAGAGAGAGATTGCTGAAGATTCATCAAGCATATTGGCAAGAGGGATCTTGGCTTTTGAAGACCGGATCGTCAAAGAGAGAGAGAGAGAGAGATCCCCATAGATGCCAATAACCTCTCAAGCCTTCGATATCGACATTCCACTTATGAAGGACACCGCACACCCCCTTCCCCTCCTCTTCCATTATCATCCCCCCCCTTCCACCTTTCTCCAGAACGGCCCCGTCAGCGGTTGACACTAATTAGCAATTGATGCAATCAGGGATGTTAATGAGGAAGGTCATTCAGGACACGAATCAGCTAAATGGCACCGGAATAACGGAAGAGTAAGCGAGAGAGAGAGAGAGAGAGAGAGAGAGAGAGAGAGAGTGTGTAGTTTTCATTATCGTTAGTTTGCAAATGCGATTAAGGAATAATGATGATGCATCTCACATACGACAGGTAATTCTCTCTCTCTCTCTCTCTCTCTCTCTCTCTCTCTCTCTCTCTCTCTCTCTTGACGATCCAGTCTTCAAAAGGCAAAATCCTTATAGCCAATATTCGCGATGAATCTAAAGCAATTCTCTCTCTCTCTCTCTCTCTCTCTCTCTCTCTCTCAGCACATAAATATAATAGGAAAAAATCGACTCTTTCTTAAAAATAAAGCAGAAGAAACTGCTAATTGGCTGGAGAGATGTGTGTGTGTGTGTGTACAATATCCAAAAAAAATTAAGAATCGGAAACCGCTATGACGCAAATGAGTTCGTAAAGGTGACTGAGTTCTGAAGAGAAAAGTCTTCCTTTATATGATAGGACTTTGGATTTATTTATTGAAGGCGGGGTGGCTGCAGATAGTGGGTTGGAGCCTGGAGGGAAGGGGTGTTTGGGGGGGAGGGGGGGGTCGAGCATCGGAAAAGCTGCAGAAACAATGAATTGTTTAATTAGCGACTGACGGGAGGTGGCGCCATATATTGGACAGGTGATATATGAAAGTGGCTTTTGAGTGAATGGGCGCATTGCTGCTTCTTCTCATCAATGGAAGTGTGTTTGTGAGAGAGAGAGAGAGAGAGAGAGAGAGAGAGAGAGAGAGAGAGAGAGAGAGAGAGAGAACGGGCAAAATGCGGAAAGTGTTTATAAAGGAAAGCCCAGTTTCAGAGGTGACATTTTAATGAACACTCGGTTAAAATGAGAGAGAGAGAGAGAGAGAGAGAGAGAGAGAGAGAGAGAGAGAGAGAGAGAGAGAGAGAGTTTATGTACATGTTAGAGTTTGTGATGGCTTCCGAGGTAGGTGCTTTTGTGTTTTGAAAAATTGTTTGTACTGCTCCCAATTGAATGCAGTTTTGTTTTGGGAAAACTTTTGTTTTTGAATGTTTGTGGCTTTTGTTTTGATAATGTGTTTGTGTATGTGTTGGAAAAATGTAATCATGTGTTTGTATATTTTTTTGCTAATGTATAAGATTTCTTTTGTGTTGTTTTCCAAAGTGTTTCATGTTTATATGTTACCGTGTGTTTGTATAGTTTTTTTTTGTTGTAATATGAAGCTGGTTTTTATTGTGTTTTTTCCAGTGTTTGTTTCGTGTTTGTAATGTCAGGGGTTAGTTGCGTGGGTGTGCTTCAATATGAGTGTGTGTGTTTTTTTGTTTATATGTGAAAAGTGGGTGCCATTTTTATATCGCAAATTACATGGGGGTAGTATTCAAGTATTAATGAATTCCTATGATTTTTCTCCCCTTAAGTCGATACCCATCTATTCGTCATTTGCTTAACGAGGGTCATTAAGGGGGGTCGTTACCTCAGATGGGGAGCTTGATTTATCCGAGACCGCTTCTGGCACCTCTTTCATGGCGGTCATTTGTTTGTTTGCTCGTTTTTGGAAGGAGTTTTTTTTTGTTTTTTAGTTTTCTGACAAGAAAACTATTGTGCCGGCTTTGTCTGTCCGTCCGCACTTTTTTCTGTCCGCCCCCAGATCTTAAAAACTGCTGAGGATAGAGGGCTGCAAATTGGTGTGTTGATCATCCACCCTCCAGTCATCAAACTTCCCAAAAAATCAGCCCTCTAGCCTCAGCAGTTTTTATTTTATTTAAGGTTAAAGTTAGCTATAATCTTGCTTCTGGCAGCGATATATTATAGATCACTACCGGGCCGTGGTTAAAGTTTCATGGGCCGCGGCTCATATAGCATTATACTGAGACCACCGAAAGATAGATCTGTTTTCGGTGGCCCTGATCATACGCTGTAGCGGCTGTACAGAAAACTCGATTGCGCCGAAGAAACTTCGGCGCCTATTTTACTTTTTTTTTTATGACGTCACGATATTCTTCAGACTGCTGTGGCGTCTGTGACCTTTAATATTGCATCACCACTTATCATTCTGCTTAACTCTTGGTACCTTTTAATTAGTTATCCTTCATAATAGTGGCTTATAATAACATGATTGTGTTGTGCAACATGAATAGGCAGCACTTTTATAGCACTTCACACTTTCAAATGCTTACTTACTCTGGAAAGATGTCATATAAATTTGAAGATTTTATAAATATATTACACAGTTCTTGATCAACGATTGGGGTTGGACTGTTATTAGGCAACATATTTCTGTCTCTGTAATTTATCTATGAAACTTGACAACTAACGCACGAGAAAATAATTGGGGCATGATAGGGATCGTAACAAATTTATAAATTGAGGCTTAGTTACACTTAATATTAACATTCCACTTATTTATAACTTCTGTTGTTATGAATATTTTATACATTACTTTACTAGTAGTATAGCTAGACGTAAATAAAATAGAACTAGATGCAAAATGATTTTGATAATGTTTGAACTGAGTATTGCTAATTCAATTTGATTGCCCTAATGATTTGTTCTTAAATGAGTTTAAGAAACTCAACCCGTTCAAATTAGGTTAGAGAACTGGACAGCATGGAAGAAAGATATACCACAAGGCACACTGTAGGCGGAAACTCCTCCTCTTCCCCTTGTCGCCTTTAGAAAAGTGAATAGACAACTCACCGGTTTTAATCATTCCTTTTCGTATACTTTATCAGCTAGAAAGTTATTTTCATTGTGAATGATTGTGGCTGTGCGGTTCATCTCAGATATAACAGATTCTGCTTGAACAGACAATAATCAGATGGAAATTTAGATATCGAGATTTAGCTTTGCAAGTGTAAGTAGCAAGATCTTGTTGTTTAGAAGTTTAAATGATGCATAGGTGTGTATTACTCTCTCTCTCTCTCTCTCTCTCTCTCTCTCTATATCTATATATATATATATATATATCTCTATATATATATATATATATATATATATATATATTGTATATATATATATATATATATATACTGTATATATATATACATATATGTGTGTACACATACTATAAATATATATTGATACCACACATATTCTATGCTGAATTATGGATGAACCTCTGTGCCCAAACTTCCACGACATTAACTGTTTCGTACACGCTACACAGAAGGTTCATCAGCATACATATATGTACAATGTGTGTATCTGCTTGAAATGCATACATGTTTTCATCAGGCCTACTTATTCATTAACCTGAATATTAAGTGGCATAAAAAGAAATTACCTGAACAACGACCGAAGCTTTGAAAATCAAGCATTAATATTCATGCACCGCAATTGTTGATTGTTCCCATCACCCAGACCAAAACACCCAACGCCTTTGGTGACAGTTCATCATCGTTATGTGACGAGAGAAATCTCTCTCTTTTATGAAAGCAATCTCTCTCTCTCTCTCTCTCTCTCTCTCTCTCTCTCTCTCTCTCTCTCTCTCTCTCTGGAGAGACCCGAGGCTAAACTAAATATATAAATCCTAGAGACGGAAGCGAGCTGTGGGAGTAAATGATAAATGATGAGAGACATTTGTTGAATTGCTGCTGTGTGCTGGGTGAAAAAGGGTTTCGAAATTGTGAATAAGGCTTGAGAGAGAGAGAGAGAGAGAGAGAGAGAGAGAGAGAGAGAGAGAGAGAGAGAGAGAAAGCGTGTATTATTATTGATCTTGGATAGCTGCAAAAGTGAAGCGGTGGTCATAGGAGTTTTAGCTTTGGATATATATCAGATTACTTTTAAAAAGCAATATTTTTTGTTTAGATTACTTATAAAAGGAATTTTTAATGTGGTTAACAAAGTCCAGTAGGTGTTATATTAGTGAAACCTACTTACAATTACGCACATTCAATGGTGTCGAGTATATTTTACATTATTCATAATTGAAACGGTAGTTTGTGCGTATGTGCGTAATTTCACAATTGTAGATCGTGCGTTCATTATTTAGTTGTAAATGGATAGGTGCAGTTACAGAGGGCTTTGTGAGTTACATAATCGTTTACACACATTCTCATACAAATAATTACGTACATGAGGGTCACATATGTGAAAGATTTACATAGCTATAAAAATGACCAGAATATTCTGTATACAATATATCTCTGTCTTCTACATTTGTTGAAAAATTTAATTAACTCTACGGATCTAATTCATAATATTTCACTTACCCAGTAATATTGTTTTATCCATATATGAGAATAAGATTAAACGTCCGCATTCATATATATATATATATATATATATATATATATATATATATATATATATATATATATATATATATATATATATAATAATATACACATCACCTGTGTATGTATGTATGGATATATGTGCACAAGTGGTTATGCACACGAACAAAATTGAAGTCACACAACTTTATATATATATATATATATATATATATATATATATATATATATACATATATATATACATATTATATGCATACATATATATACACCTGTGGATCTATGTATATGTATGTATATATGTGCACAGGTGATTATACATACGGACAAAATTGAAGTTCACACAGAACGTCATCACGTAAACTTAGGGTTTAGATCTTGTTTATATAATCCCTCACTTGTTGTTTACGTATAAATTATGTGCCTATATACATGCGTACCAGAGTTCGTACTGTCGGCAAGATTAAACCACAAAGAGGTCACCGTGATCCAACAAAGCCTTCATCGATGTCTCCCGCTGGAAGCTTCCAGTTTGCATGGAAATCAGTTTCTGTGTTGAGGTCACGCTGCAAATGAAACGGCAGATGAGGCATTGGAATCAGATCGTGTCCCTTTCTGTCTGAAATGAAAGTGACGTCAGTAACAGTTAATTACTTTTCTCTTTATTGGGGGTAAGGGGACGGGAGAGGGATGGTATAAGATTTAAGTAGGTGAAATTTGGTTGAGGCTGTTTGATGTTTTGGTTTAAAGACTCGGTTTGTTCCGTGGCTGTTTTTTGTCCCTCTTCTGCCAGACGAGTATTTTGAAGTTTTTTCACTCACCTGTTACGATTTAGAATTCCCTCCATTCTTTTGTGTTCCTCCTTTCTCAGAATCTATCGCTTGCATCGGGGTCATGCCCAGCTCGTTGCAAACTAAGCAGGGTTTTCTCATCAGCGGTAGTAATAAATAAATAAATGCTAATTTTCTACTCCAGAACGAAATCCCCTTTTTAGTTTTCTGTAAAAGAAAACTATCGTGCCGGCTTTGTCTGTCCGTCCGCACTTTTTCTGTCCGCCCCCAGATCTTAAAAACTACTGAGGCTAGAGGGCTGCAAATTGGTATGTTGATCATCCACCCTCCGAGCATCAAACGTACCAAATTGCAGCCCTCTAGCCTCAGTGGTTTTTATTTTAAGGTTAAAGTTAGGCATGATCGTGCCTCTGGCAACGATATAGGACAGGCCACCACCGGGCCATGGTTAAAGTTTCATGGGCTGCGGCTCATGCAGCATTATACCGAGACCACCGAAAGATAGATCTATTTTCGGTGGTCTTGATTATACGCTGTCCAGAAAACTCGATTTCGCCGAAGAAATTTCTGCATATTTTTTACTTGTTTTGCGTAACCTTCCTTATAAATTATTAAATAAATGCGCACCCTAGCAGGGCGAGTGTAATGAAGAGTCATTAGAATATGTATTACATTTTGAGCTTAGGTAAATCAATCGACCAAGATTTATTCTATTCATTCTTTAATTCATTGTCTTCTAAATGTTGTCAGTTGCGAAGAAGAGAAGCAATTAAATTCTTTTCATACGTCAGTTTTTATGTTATTCGTGACTTAACATTGTTTCTTTGATGGTAAAAAAAAAAGAACTTTTCAATATTGTGAATTAAAATTACGTAACTTCCTAAGTAATTGCAGTGGTTTTGAATACGTTGAATGTACATATGTATGTATGTGTGTATATAAATATACCCTCTTTCCTTCATTTTCCAGTGTTCAAATATATTACTTGAAATGTTAGCGCTTCCGTATACTATTCGCGTGTCTATCTAATTGATGCAAATATTGCATGACCAATTAGATCTTCATTTTGCGAGTAACAACATGGGAAATTCCACCTTATCGCCCAGGTCATTAGAGGCAGAATTTCTATATTTAATTCTTTTTTCAGAAAGCGTCGACTTTGACTTTACACAGAGGTCAGTGGTCAATTGTTCGTCAGAAATCTAATATCTGTTTTTAATTTAAAACTGAAACGTTCGCTGATACCCTAGATAGGTTGCGTGTGGAAAAATATAATTAAAAGGGATGGGATTAGAGCATATCTTGCGTTGGTTTTGTGGTTTTCTTTTATATATGTACATATATGATACATATATATATGCTGTGTATGTATGTGTATATACGTTATATATATATATATATATATATATATATATATATATATATATATATATATATTTAATTTATGTCTATTTATGTATATATAGAAATTATATATATTTATGTATATACATATATATATATATTTAATGTCACATGTATATAGAAATTACATACATACATACATACATACATACATACATACATTCAGAAACTTATATAATGAGAAACCCTGCCTAAAGTTTGTCCAAACCCCTTTATGATTTATTTATTCTCCTACCCGGGAGTCTGTGTAAATTGGGGGAATGTTCATTAGGCCCAATGAAGAGTCCATCTGAAGTTTCCTCTCGGGCGAGGTATTAAACTAAGATGTTTCGTAATGGTTGGGAGAAACTTGCAGATGCAGAAGCTTTCTTCCTTACAAAATATATATGCAGTATATATATATATATATATATATATATATATATATATATATATATATATATATATATATATATATATATATAGGTTGATAGATGGCATGCATATATGTATGTATATATGTACTGTTACATTTTACAACATAGCACCTCAGTCCGAGCTTGGCCGGTTCAGGGAACCTGTAGGAAAGGAGAGAATCCCCTACTTTAGGAAGTGGAATAATGGACTCATCAATCCGGTTTACTCATGTGTTGGCAACTTTCACGCATTAAATGCAAGAATGATAGAAGAAAACTATTTGTCTTTGTAAGTTTGGATGCTGTTTTTGTGTATTTACACATGCTTACTCTTGTGTAAGCAGGTCTTGCGGTGTATGCGTGAATGCATACTTTGATGTATGTAGATTTGGGACCATCTAATCCTTAAAAACACGAAAGAACAATAAAAAAAGATAAAGTAATGATTCTCCATTGTTGGTTTTGCGTGTGGGGTGGGATCGCGCAGGCGCACTGGTACGATTCACGCCTGAAGCCGCCTTCCATATTATCGAGAAGTCTCAACATTGTGAACTCTTAATGATTTTGTACGCGTGTGTGAGCGCGCTCACGAGCGTATGCATTTGGCAGACGCTTGAAACTACCTTATATGATCTAGCACACTCGATACTCCGAACTTAATTGGGTAACCGCTGTTGGTTACGTAAGTTTTGAGTGTATTCTTGTTTGTGTGCTTGATTCGCCAACAGAATTCGCCATTTAACCTTTAAACTCTCTAAATTCTGGGCCAGACTTTCGTTACCGCTACATTTGTGTGTGTGTATTGCTTGTGTATTCGTTTGTGCATCTGCGTGTGTTTGTGTGTGCGCAGGAATCACTAGCAGAATTCGCCATATAACTCTAAACGCTCTCATTTTTGACCCACGATTTTGGTCACGGGTTTGTGCGTGTGTGTATTCTTACGTATGTTTGTGTTTGTACGTATATATGTGCAGGATTCACCGCAGAATACTCCACATAACTTTAAAGATTTAGTTTCTGGACCCGATTCCGGTCACAGGAATCGTTCCCCGTAGGGGGTTAGTGCCGTCAGTTCACCAGATGCGGTGCACTGTAGGCATTAGTTAAGGTTCTTTGCAGCGTACCTTCGTCCCCTAGCTGCAACCCTTTTCGTTCCTTTTACTGTACCTCCTTTCATATTCTCTTTATTCCATCTTATTTTCCACCCTCTCCTAACAATTGATTCATAGTGCAACTGCAATGAGGTTTTCCTCCTCTTAAACCTTTCAAACCCTTTACTGTCAATTTCCGTTTCAGCGCTGAATGACCTCAAGGTCCCATTCCTTCGCGTTTGGCCTAAATTCTGTATTGAGTTCAATTCAGTTCACAGGAATCGTTCAAACGTCCAGACTTGCCTGATGATATCCACTGAAATCCATTACTTTATGCAACGGGTCTGAAGCCCCTGAATCCATATCGGTTACGTATATCATCAGCCTGATGTGTGTGTGTGTGTGTGTGTGGTCAGGTCCCTCCCCCCCACCCCCTTCTCTCTCTCTTATCCAGTGTGTTCAGCGGAACTGCGTGGCATTGGTAATCACAGGGAGTCGTATATACTTTTTCTGTACTCTTTTTAATGGCTGTGTCAATCGTTGGTGTTAGGTGATGTATGGGGGTGTTCTGATATTTGAAAAGGGTTTGTGATATGTTTGTGTATGTCTGCGTATTGACACTATATATATATATATATATATATATATATATATATATATATATATATATATATATATATATATATATTATATATATATATATATAGATATATATTATATATATCTATGTATATATAATATATATATACATACATATATATTATATATATATATTTGTATGTATATATACAAAGTGTATGTGTATGGTTTATGTACATGTATTTCATTCCTTGTAGAAGAAAGGAACCGAAGATTACCCAGTTGTCATCCCTATCATAAGTCATATTTATGCACAGCATAGTCGTATTAAGGTAAATGTACTTTACTTAGGAGTCAGTATTTATGATATTGCTGTTTTTTTAATTTTTAACTGAATATTTTTTCCGGTGCGAAATGCCGCAGATAATTTTTACATTAATTTTGCTGTAGTTTGATAATGGATTAATACATTAAGGCAATTCAGTCTTTCCATAGAAGTTATAGAAGAAAAATTATGATTAGATCTAAAAGTATTTTATAAAAAACTTGTAGAAAACCCTTCATTGATCGACTGGGAATTTTCTGGCGTCGCAACACCCAGGAGTCACTCAGCAGACGTATTTTTACTGTATAAATTGATTTTGATTTTTCTAATCATCGCAGTGTATGCAGCCCTCTCGTCGGCTTGAAAGCTATTGATAATCTTTAGAATTATTGATAACTCAGTGAATATTTGATAACTTATTGAGAACATGTTGGCCAAGGGATATTGAATTGTCATATATGAACGGCTCAACCTCAATAGCTATGCTTTTCTGCTAGCTATTCTTTTTCCCGTTCATTTTTTGAGTCTGTTCATTTTCAGTTTTCTGTAAAAGAAAACTATTGTGCCGGCTTTGTCTGTCCGTCCACACTTTTTCTGTCCACCTCCAGATCTGAAAAACTACTGAAGCTAGAAGGCTGGAAATCGGCATGTTGATCATCCACCCTCCAATCATCAAACATACCAAATTGCAGCCCTCTAGCCTCAGTAGTTTTGATTTTATTTAAGGTTAAAGTTAGCCATAATCGTGCTTCTGGCAACGATATAGGACAGGCCACCACCGGGCCGTGGTTATAGTTTCATGGGCCGCGGCTCAAACAGCATTATACCGAGACCACCGAAAGATAGATCCGGTGTCTTTGATTAAACGCTGTACAGAAAACTCGATTGCGCCGAAGAAACTTTTCATATTTTACTTGATTGTTCAGAACCCAAGCTTAGATTTTTTTTTAGGAAAACTTAAAGTAACATTATTCTCCTCCTCCTCTTCCCGTTAGAAGTATTTTTTCATCATTTGCTATTATTTTAAAATAATGGTAAAAATCCCCGAAGCTCTTGGCAAACATATTCGTTTTATCGTGACTGCAAATCGAGTTCACATCCTTTGGAGGTAATGAAGGGAGCTTCGGGTCTGTTTAAGTATGTGCCATGAGAGATTGCTCTGCCTTAGAGGGAAAGTCAACTATATTTAGTAAGAAAAGTAGATCGTGAATATTTTGAACGGGAAAACTGACCGTGAATGTTTCAACAGAGAGGTAACCGTTAGTATCATAAATATAACGATTAAAATTTGATATTCTGGTATAAAAAAATATTCCATGAATGTTTCAACTATAAAATAAATCTTGAAATTTTTATCATAAAAGTTAAACCCTAAAAAATGCAAGCCAAAAAATATAACATCAACATTTTGATCATAAAAGTAAAATGCGAACATTGTAATTGTAAGATTAGAAAGGTAAACTTTGAACATTTTAACAAGTAGACGGTATATAATATATCCGAAAAAATTGTTTTAACGAGAAATGAACCGAGGGTATTTTAACCCTCAAAAATAATTACGAATATCTTAATTAAACAAGTAAAAGATGCGCCGAAGTTTCTTCGGCGCAATCGAGTTTTCTGTACAGCCGCTACAGCGTATAATCCCGGCCACCGAAAATAGATCTATTTTTTGGTGGTCTCGGTATAATGCTGTATTAGCCGCGGCCCCATGAAACTTTAACCACGGCCCAGTGGTGGCCTATCCTATATCGTTGGCAGGAGCACGCTTATGGCTAACTTAACCTTAAATAAAGTAAAACTACTGGGGCTAGAGGGCTGCAATTTTGAATGTTTGATGACTGGAGGGTGGATGATCAACATACCAATTTGCGGCCCTCTAGCCTCAGTAGTTTTTTAAGACCTGAGGGCGGACATAAAACTGAAAGTGGAATATTTTAACCGTGAAAATAAACGCTGGGTATCTTAAAATTAAACCATGAATATTCTATAAATAGACCTTGAATATTTCAACGAGATCAATCAACCGTAAATTGATTCAACGGGAAACATGTACATCTACCCAAAATACCTGATCCCATAACAATACCCATGAAGACATCTTGACCTTGAAAAAGAAACCTGTCAAAACTAATTAGTATTTTCTCTCTTCCTCCTCCAGGTAAGTTGGCAATTAGCGGACGACGCCTCACTCACCTGTATCGATTCCTCCTCCTCTATCTCTCACTCTCTCTCTCTCTCTCTCTCCCTCGACGCTGAGAGAGACGCGGTAGGTAGGAATGGATTGTGGTCTTGGGGAAATCGATTGGTTAAAGGATATTGGGGTGGAAATGAAATATCCAGATGTGGGATGGTGTTCGCCATTGATTTTCTTGCCCACTACGATTGATTTCCTCCGTCTTTTGGTTCTTGTGATGATTATTATAGCTGCTGTTTTTTTTTTTTTTTTCCAAGAAGCATGGATGTATCTTCCACTTTCGTTAGGGAGCAGAGGTTTTCCACCGTCTATTCTCGAGTCTTGTGTTGACTAAGAAAGGGGTATCAGTCTCCCCATCCCATCGGCCTTCGTGAGTATGTATATATATATATATATATATATATATATATATATATATATATATATATATATATATATATATATATATATATATACCTACAGCCAATCACGTTTGTAACTAATGTCGGGATCGAACCCTAGTCTTGTGTGGTTCAGTTGGTATCGCCCTTGACTTACAATTGAAAGGTCCTTGGTGGATCCCGATGTGAGTCAGAAATTTATATATATATATATATATATATATATATATATATATATATATATATATATATATATATATATATATATATTACATACATACATACATATATATCAAAGGTCTGGGTACTGGCGCTCCGGCATCCAGGTAGATGACTCATCACACTTTGCAGAATGAAATGACATCAAATCTACGCTCCTCGAATGTTGCACAAAAAGGGGGTCGGATATAAACCGCGCAAGCAAAGGTCAGATACTTCCCCCTTAAGGTAGCCCTTTCGTATTTGCAATGTGATATTCGCGAAGGCCAGTTTTGCCCGTTGCAATTCGGACGCGAAACCATGATAATAATAATAATCCATTTTATGAAAAGCTACGCCGCGTTTGATACAAAAGGCCCCAAAAGATAAACAATTTAATTTTTCTAAAAATCGTTCGACATAGTTTTTCACGAAAGGGATTTTTACATTTAACATTTGAATGTTTTTTTTTTTTGGTACGTTGTCTTTTTGTTATTTTTTAGGAACTGTGTTTATTGTGCTGACATTTTTCAAGAGTCACACCACTGACGGTTTCCAATCTGTAACCTAATCCTTTTTTAAGTCGAATCAAACGCAAGGATTTATTTTTGCTTTTGACGTTTAAAAGAATATATTTTTTGTGTGGGTTCCGTTACCTATCGTGTTTATTTTATTCATAAAATCATAAAGGAATTTTTCGTTCTGTAAATTTTTTATTTTTATTTTTTGTCAGAGGTTGATTAATTTATAGATTTTTTATTTTTTTCATTATGGGTATAAACGTGTTTTTACTCTTACGGCTTTAGTTGCTTTCATTGTCCTCATTATTGATTTTAATCCCTGTCTTGAATTTTTTTTACCAGTAAGTGCTTCACTGCTACTACTACTACTACTACTACTACTACTGCTACTACTGCTGCTGCTGCTGCTATTTCTGCTTATACTACTAATACTGCTAAAGCTCGGACAGTTTCCAGATGCAGAGTTCCTTTAGCAAAAGGTGAAAGTTCATCTTTCCCTTTTACAACAGTAATGAGACCTTTCACAAACGCATTAGCAAGGCCGTTACCAACACTGCATGCTCTTTTGGAGACTGAATTATCTGTAATCTCATCCTACCTTCTCTGTAACATTCACTCCCAAAAAGCATATATGAATCAAACACTTCTTTAATTCCATTATCTATACTTATATTCATTGTATTCTTCCTGGGTTCCGCACACTATCAAAACTTCTTTCATTTACCATTATCTTTACATATATTCATCGTATTCCTCCTCGGTTCCGTACACTGTCAAAACTTCTTTCATTCCATTATTCTATACATATATTCATTGTATTCTTCCTTGGGTCCATACACTTTAAAAACTTCTTTAATTCCATTACATATATTTATATTCATTGTATTCTTCCTGTGTTCCATACTATCAAAACTTTTTAAATCCATTATCAATGCATATATTCATTGTATTCTTCGTATGCTCCATACACTTATCAAAACTATTTTAATTCCATTATCCATACGAATATTCACTGTATTCTTCCTGGGTTCCATACACTATCAAAACTTTATGTCTTGCAAACATTTGCCCTCAACTTGCTAACACTTGATATCTTTTACCATTCCCTGAAGCTTCTCTTCATTACCACCAACAAAATACTCTGTTACAAAAAACTCTGTTCCCATTATTGAAATTTGAAATAGACATGAGGTGTCTATTGGGCACTGGGACAGACATAATGAGACCCGAAAAACCAAGTCTGTTTGTGTACAGCCATAGAAGGTGTATGTCTTTGTGTTTGTTTATTAATTTAATTTAATGACTACCAGTGAAATATTTTATATAGGAAAAGTTGGTTACGTTGTGTTTAGATCGGATTTTATACACACACACACACATACGTATATATATATATAATATATATATATATATATATATATATATATATATATATATATATATATATATATATATTTATGTGTATATATATAGATAGATAGATAGATAGATAGATAGATAGATATGTGTTTGTGTATGTACGGATGTTTGTATTAACGACAAAGATATGAAAAGAAAATAGGTAATAAACTTGTTCAACGAAGAACAGATACAGTGAGTTTTCCCAGCAAAGAGAAGAAGAAGAGAGACAACCAGACTCTCTCGCTCAAGAGACAAAAAAAATGGTTAACTTTATGAAGGGAGAGAAAATAAACGAATGTACTTTCTGATAATAAAACAAATTTTTTTATCCGACAAAGTCAAATACAAAAGTTGTATCTCGAAAGTGGAAAAGAAAAATAGAAACATATTCCCGGCATTCTATAAAATTAAAAAAGAATTGATGAACAAACTTTCTGTAGAGTAAAAAAGCTCTATAGTAAAAAAGTTCTATAGTAAAGAAGCTCTACAGTGAAAAACTCTACAATAAAAAACAGGACTTTTCTCTGATAAGGAGTCGATAAACTTTGTAGCAAATAAAAAAATTAATAAAAACTTACACAGACGTACTTTGTAACAAAGAAAATAAAGAAAAAAAAACAAAAAATACCCTGGGTGTTCTTAGATTACTGATTATATATATATATATATATATATATATATATATATATATATATGTATGTATTGTATATATATATACATATATATATATATATATATATATATATATATACATATATATATATATATATATATATATATATATATATATATAGGCTATATATTGATATATGTGTAGGTGAGCTTTTACTCCGTTTTAGGGCCTTAAAGAGTCAGGATGCTTTTGTACTTTGTAAATTAAAGAATTAGGAATCTAAACCATCCCGTCTCATTGAAGCCTAAAACACGATATAGTAGAATGTATCTATATATATATATGCAATCTATATATGTATGTATGTATTGTGATTGTATGTATGTATTAATAACAAAGAACAAAGGAAAAGGTAAATAATTTGTTCAACGAAGAACAGATACAATCATTTTCCCAGCAAAGAAAAGAAACGGAGAAAAATGGAGATGAAGTTTCTTTACGAAATAAAAAATAACCGGACTGTCTCCCTTCAGAGAAAATAAAATTAACTTCATTTCCTAGAATAAAACATAAGATTTTTCCGGCGAAATGAAATACAAAAATTGTTTCTCGAAAGTGAAAAGAAAAATAGAAAATAATCCCGGCAGTCTCTGAAATTAAATATAAATTGATGAACAAACTTGCTCTTCAGAAAAAAAGAGGACTTTTCTCTGATAAGAAACAGATAAACTTTGTAGAGCAAATAGAGAAAAAAAGCATAAAGAACTTTGTAGCAAATAGAGAGAGAAAAATAACTTGATAAAGAACGCACACAGACGAACTTTGCAACAAGAAAAGTAAAGAGAAAAAAAATGGTATATATGCCAATCAAGTCTGTGGAATCCCGCGGCACAGTGATTGATTCCTCCAGTTCAGCTGACGCTCCCCAGGAATCATCAACTCGGGAATGGAGTGAAGACATCATTTTCTCTCTCTCTCTCTCTCTCTCTCTCTCTCTCTCTCTCTCTCTATCTGTCTGTTTGTACAAGGTGTTATCTGTCGTTTTACAGAAGGTGTTTTGCCAAGTCTCTCTCTCTCTCTCTCTCTCTCTCTCTCTCTCTCTCTCTCTCTCTATTGTATTATTATTATCAATCGAATTATTTATCAAAAGGGTGAGGGCATTTTCACAACCTCTCTCTCTCTCTCTCTCTCTCTCTCTCTCTCTCTCTCTCTCTCTCTCTCTCTCTCTCTCTCTCTCTCATTATTATTATCGAATTATTGTATCAAAAGGGTGAGGGCAATTTTACAACCTCTCTCTCTCTCTCTCTCTCTCTCTCTCTCTCTCTCTCTCTCTTCTCTCTTTTATTTTTTTCATCGTACAAAAGGAGAATAATTGCGTAATCATAACTCTTTCTCTCTCTCTCGCTTTCTCTCCCAAACACACGCACATGTATTTTTCATCTTTCAAAAGGAAAATAATTGCGTAATCATAACTCTCTCTCTCTCTCTCTCTCTCTCTCTCTCTCTCTCTCTCTCTCTCTCTCTCTCTCTCTCTCTCTCTCTCTCTCTCTCACACATTTATTTTTCATCGTACAAAAGGAAAATAATTGCGTGATCATAAACCATTATAACTCTCTCTCTCTCTCTCTCTCTCTCTCTCTCTCTCTCTCTCTCTCTCTCTCTCTCTCTGTGTGTGTGTGCTCCAAGAAGACTCCCAGGAAAGGAAAGACGAACCCACCTATGTGGAACGAGAAACCAAACCTCGTTACACGGCTCCTTCGCTCCATTGTATACAATCCCAGAAGCTCGGGGGTCACCGAGTGATGCTGATTGTTGCTTCATATCTCGCGCGAGATTCGGTTCACGCTTGACCTGGCCTCGTGTTCGGGTAGAGTGATCCCTGTGGCGTCCAGTAAGAATTTGGTATATTTCTTCCTATTCTGTTTTCATAAAGTTTTTTTATTTCATTTTATCGTTACTGACACTTGCCCTCATATTCGAATAGAGTGGTTTGTGGTGTCCAGTAAGAGTTGGTATATTTCTTTTTATTCTGTTGTTAAGATATTTTTTATTTGATTTTAATTTTGGTGTTAGTGGTAATTTATGGTATATTTCTTTGTATACTATTTTTATAAAGTTTTTTTTATTTCATTTTAGTGTTCCTGACTTTTTTGGTGGCCTTTTTTTCTATTGTATCTGTCAAGACATAAATTGTTTTTATTATTTTATACTCCGTCGAGTAGGTTAACAGTTCATCTGCAGCATCTATTCTATTTTTATCAAGTAATTTTTTAAATTTCATCTTACTGTTGCTGACATTTTTGCTGGAGTGTTTTTTTTGTCTCTCTCAAGATGAAAATTGTTTTTTATTTTATGCTCTGTCGAGTACGTTAGCACTTGATCATCTGCAGCAAATAATTTTATTAAGAATTTACACTGTCTTCCATGAGTGAAATTTGTGAAGGAATCATGTTAAGTTTTTTCTAATAACTGATTTCGTCTTTATGCGTTTTCTATCACCTTCCGCTACTTTCGAGTGAACACCATATTCTTTGGAAGCTTGAATTTCAAGTCATTGGCCCCTGTGTGCGTGTTCCAGAGGAATGGGGTTCATGCTGTGACTGGTGGTAATAATAATAATAATAATAATAATAATGAAGTATCCGTAAAAATACTTTACTTTAAATGAGTGTATTATTTTTGACGTTTTGGAAAAGTCCAATCAACCTGGAGATAAGTTATTCATCTTGTGAAAGATGTTGACTACTCTCGAGATGAAATCGGACTCCTTGTCAGTAAATAATTTGCTACTATAGGCCAGGGATTGGATTTACATGTTGCAATATTTCTGCTAGCTTAGTCCTTTAACTTGTAAGTGGATCTCGGGTGTTAAATAAAGTCTGGTTTCCAGACAGTTTATCATAATTGAAATGATTAATTTCAATTTTTTTCACCAGCTTGAAGTTACCATTACTTGTAATTGCAGATGAATTGTATGTATATTCAGTTATAAATGAGGAAGCTGTGTTTTTGTCAATATGAGCTTCTGTTACTACTGGGTTTAAAAGTACATATTCAGTGCAGTTACCACTGGGTTTAAATGTGTATATTCAGTGCAGTTAGTACTGGGTTTAAAAGTATATATTCAGTGCAGTTACCACTTAAAAAAATATATTCAGTGCAGTTACTACTGGTTATTATTCAGTGCAGTTACCACTGGGTTTAAGAGTACATATTCAGTGCAGTTACCACTGGGTGTAAAAGTATATATTCAGTGCAGTTTCCTACGGGTTTAAAAGTATATATTCAGTGAAATTACCACTGGGTTTAAAAGAATATATTCAGTGCAGTTACCACCGGGTTTAAAAGTACATATTGAATGCAGTATATTTAAACCCAGTGGTAACTGCATTGAACATAAATACTTTTAAACCCATTAGTAACAGAAGCTGGTATTGATAAAAACCTGTTTCCTCATTTATAAATGGATATACCGTCTGGACATTGGAGAATACCTCTATAATCTATCTGCAATCACTAGCAATTGTAACCTCGAGCTAGTAAAAAAAAAATTCAGCGGTCATTGTAAGTTTATGTGAAAGTTGCTTTCCGCTTTTGCTGAGCTCATTGGGGTGTTTTGTATTCCTTTTAGCGTGTGTTCAACTCAACTTATTAGTTGAAAAGAAAATTCAGCAGTCTTGGATGTAAATGATTGTATAACTGCAATAAAACTAGTGTCAAAATGACCCTTTGCTAAGAAGTCCACTAGTATGGTGGCATAGCTTATGCCGAAAGAGCCTGTAATTCTCTGTTGCCTTTTTCAGTTGCTAGCGAACGCTGCCATCAGCAAATACTGCGCTTTTTTGGGGAAGTCGTAAATGGTCCTCCTAAATTTTTCTCCAAAAGCCAAAAGCAAAAAAAAAAAAATCGTCTTTGAACGTGGTCTGAGAACAACTTTTGTATTCCCGCTGCATTTGCTCCATTAAAAGGCCGAATGTCAGGAGCTTATCTTTTCGATCTGGGAACGGACTTCGTCGTAAAACTTTTGTGTGTGTGTGTGTGTAGAGGAGGCACGTGTCTGTCGACTCCACACTTCGCCGGAAACATTGGATTGGTTGCGTTCGTTCGAAGTGGTTTTTTTTTTTTTTTTATAGATCCGTGGGCATTATTTTTGCTTAATGATGCGTTCATTCGAATTTATTTTTTTTTAAGATCCATGGGTTATTCTCCTAAATGTTGCGTTCATTCAGTGACTTTTCAGAGATCCGTGGGCGTTTTTTTGTTTTTTTTGCTAAAGTTTGCGTTCATTCGGCGGCTTTTTTTTTTTTTTAGATCCTCGGACATTTTCACGCTTTTCCTCTTTTTTTTTTTTTTTTTTTTTGTTCTAAATGTTCGTGTTCCCTTGAAGAGCACAGCGGAAACTCGTTTCCTATCGTTCGGATGTGATTTCGAGACCTAATAGCGAAAAGAGAGTGAGTGAACAGGTGAAGACGAGGGGGAGAATGAGATTGGATTGAGAGAGAGAGAGAGAGAGAGAGAGAGAGAGAGAGAGAGAGAGAGAGAGAGAGAGAGAGAGAGGACTCTTCTCTGTAGACATTACTGTATATATTTGCTCGACATTAAGCCTCTTTCCCCGGAGGCTTTGTGTCTCCAGAAAATACACCAGGTAATGGTCACTACCACTTCCATACTTGTAACTGCTTAAGTGTGTATGAAATCCCCGAGCAGAGGAATTCTGACGAAAGTGGAAGCACTTAAGAATATATTGACGTATGGATTTAAGGACTAAGAATAGACCTGAGGCTATGTAGATTTATTCATGCAGAATTCATTTGTGAAACGGAGTATTCATATATGGAACATGGAGAATTCATGTATGGAATATGGAGAATTCTTTTGCGAAACATGCAGTATTCATATATGGAACATGGGAGAATTCATATATGGAACATGAAGAATTCATTTGCGAAACGTGGAGTATTGATATATGGAACATTGAGAATTCGTATATAGAATATGGAGAATTCATTTGCGAAACTTGGAGTATTCATTTATGGAACATGGAGAATTCATTTGCGAAACATGGAGTGTTCATATATGGAACATGGGAGAATTCATGTATGGAACATGGAGAATTCATTTGTGAAACATAGAGTTTTCATAATGGAACATGGAGTATTCATATATGGAACATGGAGAATTCATATATGAAACAGAGAATTCACATATAGAACATGCAAAGTTCATATCCTGGTTCTCTCTCTCTCTCTCTCTCTCTCTCTCTCTCTCTCTCTCTCTCTCTCTGTCGATTTCGGCTTCAATCAGCATTTGCTAAAATATGAACTGGATTTTCATTTCAGGACAGAGAAAGCACGGAGCTTTACTGCATTCATTATAAAAAAAACACGGATTTTGCTCGAATTTATTTCTGTCCATGAATATTAAGTTATCGTATTTTTTTTTGCTGATGCAATCAGTTTAAAAATGCAGTGGTTCATTAATAGCTTTTGTTTTTAACTTTCATTCACGGTATTGGTACAGTAGCCTTAATGAGTAACATCGACAGAAATATGATGAATAAAACAAATATGATGAATATTATGTTACTGACCATTTAAATCCATCATTGTACGATTTTTACATGCATGAAAAGACTAAATCCTCATATGCATATTTCCCATTATGCAGTGAATTCTGTCATTCATAGTTTTATTCAGAATATGATTTTTTTATATATAAATAAACAACATTTCCTAACGGTATAATATGGAAAACCCAGACCTATATGTAAAAAAAGCTTTTTCGTGTTGGATGTGAGAATTTATTAAAATGCAGAACTTTCGTTACATCTCTGTTATTTACTTTTTAGTCGCTGTAAATATTTTTTTCCATCTTCAGCTAAAACGAAAGGCGAATTTCTAGTTCATTTTTTTCCGAGAGAAAAATGCTTTTCCTCGTGTCATTCCTTTTTTGTGATGAATTTTTTTTTTTTTTTTTTTGAGACTTACGATCATTCACTAGAATTATCAGTTGTATCCAAAAGTAAATTTATTAGGTTTTCAACAGAAGGGATTTCATTCAGTAATATCAACGGATACCATTGTGAATAATAATAATAATAATAATAATAATAATAATAATAATAATAATAATAATAATAAAGTTGAAAATCATCTGAATAATAATAATAATAATAATAATAATAATAATAATAATAAAGTTGAAAATCATCTGATACCATTATGAATAATAATATAATAATAATAATAATGATAATAATAATAAATTTAAACATCAGCAGATACCGTTGTGAATGATAATAATAATAATAAAGTTGAAAATCAGCAGATACCATTGTGAATAATAATAATAATAATAATAATAATAATAATAATAATAATAATAATAATAATAATAATAATAATAAAGTTAAAAATCAGCAGATACCATTATATTTCAGATTTCATTCGCAGAGTAAAATTGCAAAGCTGTTATCCAACCAACTCATCCCCAAGTGTCAGGTGTTTTCGGAATGGGGGTCGAGTGTTATTCGTGACATTATGTATTCATGAATGGTGCTTTGCAGTGAAGCTTGAATTATCATATATATTGCTCTGTAGAAGTCACTCGTCATAACGTGTTTTTGCCTTACACGCTATTATTGGTCTTCCTGTTTCTTTTCGTTTTCGCGTGTTCGTCTTTCAGGATTATGTCTCTTGAAATCTGGGGCGTTTTCGCCAGTTCGTTACAGAACTTAATTGGATCAGATCTTTATTTTTTTAGTGTTGTAATTTTGTTTTTAGTAAAAAATTTTTTGTTTTTCATTATTTTTTTTGTTTTTTCAGTTATTTTATGTAGTTTTTATTATTTTTATTGAAGTTATCACTGTCCGATGGTTAATGTTTCTTTAGAACGGTGATTGCTGATCACTGGGGCCCGTGGGAGTCCAAACTTTTTGACAGGAATTATGTGATTTTTTTTTTCAAGCCAGGAATTTAAACTTTGCTGTATTTTTTCTCATATTCATCTCATGCCGTATATTATGCCATTTTCTATTCTTCAGAACAAAACTTTTTTAGGTTTGAGTTTTTCCTATATTCTTGGAAGAACCAGTAAAAAAATTTCATTCTGTGTTTTTAATGTTGTTCTCTCTCTCTCTCTCTCTCTCTCTCTCTCTCTCTCTCTCTCTCTCTCTCTCTAGAGGCTTGGTGGCAAGAGTGAATTTACCTGGAGAAGTAGTAGTCACCTGATAATTTCGAATTATGGTGACCTATGTACCTAAAAACATTACTAAGTAACTTCTCGCGAAGTCAACGAAGGAAGTTGAAGTCTTCGTCACTCATCCTCGGTAGCGTTTTCATTTTCCACCAGAGAAAATTTAATGGTAATTGATGTTTTTGTCTGTGCAAGTTATTGATCGTATTCGTGTCACTGGATGGGTGCAGTTTTTTTTTTTTTTCTCACTTTTATCAGCGTTCATTTGTTGTTCACTCTTCTTCTTCTTTCTTCTTCTTCTTCTTCTTCAGATACACTGTTTCATCCCAGATTTCTCTCTCTGAATAAACCTGGAATCATTGCTGACATTTGTCCCTCTCTGTTACTCATTTTTTCTTTGTATTTTTACCTTGTATTTTTTATTCCATTCCCTCCACTTCCACCATTTTGATATTCCAAATTCCTCCTGGCTTCTCCACCCTCTCTCGCTCCCTACCACCATTTCTCATTTTATTT
>NC_089793.1:5890323-5955323 GCF_040412425.1 Macrobrachium rosenbergii | reverse complement strand
A
Source organism: Macrobrachium rosenbergii (assembly GCF_040412425.1). Taxonomy (NCBI): domain Eukaryota; kingdom Metazoa; phylum Arthropoda; class Malacostraca; order Decapoda; family Palaemonidae; genus Macrobrachium; species Macrobrachium rosenbergii. The sequence goes on along the minus strand of NC_089793.1, from coordinate 5,955,322 downwards.
AATTTTCTACTGAATCTATTTTTCCAGAGTTTTCCCACGGGAAAACCAAGTAATAAGACGCAAAATAATTTTGGTGCAAAAAAAAAAAAAAAAAAACACCCCCCCAAAAAAAAACTTAAAACTCACGAAAATCTCATCCAGATTTAGTGTCTCGCCATGAAGTCTCTCTTGGGGAAAATTAGATGTAGTTTTAGCCCCGAAATGATCCAATTACCTGGAGTTAATTTTTTTTTTAAGTGGAATCTGGCTGGAATGGGGAGATAATTCTTGTTAGGATTAGGCTGTATCTGTCTGTATGTCTGTATGTCTGTCTGTCAGTTAGAGTACCCGTCTCTTTGTGGCTCGGAATGGTTTTATTGCGTCTTCGTTCTGTTTATACGTGTGCGTGTATATATATACTGTATGTATATATACACACACGCATACGTACACTCTACATACAACACATAAACACACATGTATATATATATATACAAATACACATATTTACACACACATATATATGTGTTTATTTGTATATATATATACACACACAAAATGCGTGTGTGTGTGTTTGTGTGTTATGTGTATATATATTATATATATATATATATATATATATATATATATATATATATATATATATATATATATATATATATATTTATATATATATAAATATATATAATATATAATATATATATATATATATATATATATATATATATATATATATATATGAATATATATATATAAATATATATATGTATATATATATATATATATATATATATATATATATATACAGAGAGAGAGAGAGAGAGAGAGAGAGAGAGAGAGAGAGAGAGAGAGAGAGCGCAAAGGTCTGAATCGAAATCAGAATTGTTTGAGTCGTAAATTATCCAGTTCGCCTGCTCTTCTAAGGACAAACTCCCCTCGTCTTGGAAAGAGATAGGACGTAATGAGGAAGACAGACCAAGAGACCGGGGCATACCTATATGCTAATTGTCTTGATGGCTTGACGGGGCGCGTTGTGAAAGCTACTCGCGTAACGAAAACTGTGTTTTCATTTATTTCTTTTTGTGGAGTCAATTAACATTAAAACAAATAAGCAAAAATAAAGATTTAAATACAACACAAACTGAAACGAACGGAGGCTCGGTCGAACCTTTCCCAGAATTGATTCACTATTTTTGAAGACAAACGACACGATAAAGCAAAAATAAAGCTCGAAAAATAAAACACAGATAAACAAAACGAAGGCTCGGTCGATCCAGCATTTGGGGGCCGCAGTCGCCAGCATCGAAGTCAATGGAAATGTCAGGTTGCCTACGGGGCTCCATAAATAGGACCGGGTACACACAGTGCATCAAGCACAGCCGAAAATCCAGGGGTCGGCCGACCCCGGTTCACTTCTGCGGAAATGTTTAAAGGGGGAAGAGGGAGACCCTGGCTTAATGTTATATATCCCCTTTCTTTTTTTAATTCAGGCTTAAATTCTTGTTTGTGAAGGTATTGCTTTTATTAGTTTTCTGTAAAAGAAAACTATTGTGCCGGCTTTGTCTGTCCGTCCGCACTTCTTTCTATCCGCCTTCAGATCTTAAAAACTACTGATGCTCGAGGGCTGCAGATTGTTATGTTGATCATCCACCCTCCAATCATCAAACATACCAAATTGCAGCCCTCTAGCCTTAGTAGATTTTTATTTATTTAAGGTTAAAATTAGCCATAATCGTGCTTCTGACAACGATATAGGATAGGCTATCACCGGGCCGTGGTTAAAGTTTCATTATACCGAGACCACCGAAAGATAGATCTATTTTCGGTGACTTTAATTATATGCGCCGAAGAAACTTCGGAACATTTTTTACTTGTTTTATTTGTTTTCAATATTATTTTTTATGGTTTCTTGTTATTTGTATTCATTTTAATGGTAATCTGAAAGTTTATTTTTGTGAAGTTCTCATTTCTTATTTTTATTGAAAATCCTTTTTATTACATAGTATTGTTATATATTTCAATTTTGTTATATAGTGTGAGATTAGTGTCCTCGAAATGTTATTGATTCTTTGTTCTTGTGCAACGCTATATCTATTGATCCCAATGGAACGACATTTGTATAATTTGGTATTTTATTATTTTCAGTATCCGGGATGCTTCACAAGCATAGTATCTTCACGCAATGCTCTTGGCATTACAGATTTTACCCCTAGCAACGCACTTCTCTCTCTGTCTCTCTCTCGCTCTCTCTCTCTCTAATCGTTTATCTGTCCATCTGCCTGATTTTTGTGTTCCTTCAGTTATATATATTGCAAAGGTTGAGTTTAAACGTAAGATTTATCAAGAACTGGAATGAATTATAAGATGGTCAGATTTGGTTTCCCAAGTAAGGGGCGTCTTTGTCATAATCAGTGTTGCTTAGAAATTTTACCTTCAATATCAATTCCCCGGTAGGGGGGTAGTGCCTTCGGCCCCTAGCTGCAACCCTTTTCATTCCTTTTACTGTACCTCCTTCATATTCTCTCTCTTCCAACTTACTCTCTACCCTCTCCTAACAATTTTTTCCTAGTACAACTGCTTTGAGGTTTTCCTCATGTTACACCTTTCAGACCTTTTATTGTCAGTTTCCATTTCAGCGCTGAATGACCTCGTAGGTCCCAGTGCTTGGCCGTTGGCCTAAATTCTACGTTCTGTTCTTGTAAATGTCAATTCGTTCTTTTTAAAGGAGGAGAGATTAGGTAGGCTATCGTTCTGCTCTCTGTGTCTGTTAGGGGAAGATTGATAATGTTAGATGGATGTTTATAAAGTTGGGCAAACTGGTTATGGTGGAAGATGGATTAATTAAGTAACCTTGGGCCAGAACAAAGACAACTGAATTATATATATATATATATATATATATATATATATATATATATATACATATAACTTTTGTCTTTATATATATGTATATATAGTATGTATATACATGTATATATACATATGTTATGTATACATGTGTATATATATATATAAATATATAAATATATATATATTATATATATAATATATATATACATTTATATATATATATATATAAATATATATATATATATATATATATATATATATATATATATATATATATATATATATATATATATATATATATATATCCTGATCCTCTGGTTTTGTTCTTAGTCTTAAGAGAGAGAGAGAGAAAAAGAAAGAATAAAGACATATAGCCTAAAAATATACAACATGTGTTCATATCCAGAGGATTGCAACGGCGACACCATTTTCAATGGATGCATCTGGTTCTACCGCCTACCTGCTGCTCCCCGCTGGTGGGAGAATCTGTACACAAACTCTCTTATGGATATCGATTTTGTCTCAGCCTTCGGGATTTTGTACTCTCTCTCTCTCTCTCTCTCTCTCTCTCTCTCTCTCTCTCTCTCTCTCTCTCTCTCTCTCCTTCATATACACAGACACACACATACATACATACATATAATGTATATGTGTGTATGTAATGTATATATGTATATATATATAATTTATATATTTGTTTATTTACACATTCATACATATACATTATATACACACATACGTACTGTATATTAACATATGTATGTATGTATAAATATATATAATGTATAGATGTGTACAGTATGTATATACATATTATGTATACATGTGTATATATACATACATACATATACACAGTACATTTACACCAGAAGTCTCTGGCTCCACTCCTTCTGAAGGAGGAAAAGATGTGTGGCAAGCAAATATAATCAAATAAATTCTGTATGATAATATGAATTGTCTGGAAAAAATATTAGGGTGGCAACAGACGAAAATGGAGAACGGCGAAGACAAGGTTTATTTAGTATATATACTAGTGACAATAGGCAAAAATGTATATATTTCTAGACAATTCATAGTATCATGCAGAATTTATTTGATTATATTTGTTTGCCCGCCTTCGATATTCTCTATTTTTGCATAACCAGCGTTATTAGCCGCAATCCTCACCACCTTTTGTCAGCAAAAACCTCGATAAGGTTCCTGCGCGGTTAACCTGGTTCATTTTCGACGGTTAATGCGGGTTCTGGGTGGCTGGTTCCTCTGCTCTGCTGTTTACTAAGTAGGACTGTCAAAACAAGAGATGGCAAATGACCCGGGGATGTTTGATCTCCGCTTTTGTTGATTTTTTTTTTTTTTTTCCTTTTTTTTTTTTCTTTTGGTTTTATTTTTAGTTTGTGTGAAGCTGTAGCATCTGTTGGTTATGATAATGATGATGATAATCTCTGATTATGGTGATGATGATTATTGAGTAAAAATATTAATGACGTCAAATAATAATAACAATAATAATGACAATGATAATCTCTGATTATGGTGATGATTGTTATTAAGGAGTAAAAATATACAGTAAGTGACGTTAAATAATAATAATAATAATAATAATAATAATAATAATACTCTCTGGTTATGGTGATGATTATTATTAAGGAGTTAAAATATAAAGGACGTTAGATAATAATAATAATAATAATAATAATACGCTCTGATTATGGTGATTATTATTACGTAACAAATTTGAATGCGTTGAATAAACTGTTTTTGCCTATTTTTCTGTGGGCCTTAAAGTGGATGGAGCCTAAAGGTACTTTAGCGTTTGTTAATTCCTTCAGTAGACAAGATGAATAATTTATTTGCATTCAGCTTTTATATTTGCATTAATTAATTTGTGAGGTTTTGTATCTATTATTTTACGTTTTGATTTATTTTCAACAGTTTAGCATTATTATAATTTCTCCTGATAATCATCAGTGATGAAATTAAGGTATCCGGATTTTCTTTTATAAAGCATACTAAAACACCAAATTTTTCACTCTATAGAATTACCAGTTGAGCTAATATCGCGCTATCTTACTCGGCAAACACCATAACATTGTTTATTCATCCAAATAAAATTTGAAAATCTGGAAACTCTTTCAAGATTTTGCTACAGTTCCAATATTTGCCTTGAGAAACAAGGAAATATCCAATCCCGTCGTGTCTGGCGACAGTGCATTTTAGAATAGGGATCATTTGGGGGTAATTTCGTCTGGCAACGCTGCGAGTCATCTTCCTACGTCAGCAATGCAATGTTTACGCTCGAGGGGAGAGTAAGGTACGGCACGACATCAATGTAAATATTTGGGGACTGAGGGTCGTTCATTTGGGCTGGAGGTCGTTGCTTCGAGATCCAGGGTTTGTTATATTTGTCTTTTTCAAATGATAAGTTTGTATTTTCCGTATGTGAAAAAAATTAGATAAATATCTTGTGAAAGGGAATTTAGGGACGAATTTTGCGTGATCTTTTAACGTATTTTCAGTAAAAAAGAATATGATACAGTGGCTGATTTTGGTCGGATTTTAGACGGATATCGTTCGTGATTGGCCATGTATCATTTCTGTGTGATATCATTATCACCATCATTGTATGATGATTGTTACATTAGAAACGTTACATTTAAAAAATTATCATCATCGTCGTGATTATATTAAAGAAATGTATTTGTTATTTTAGGATTTTATCCTTCCTGATGTCCCTTCAAAGTTTCCCATGCATTAATGATAAGGTAGTGGAGGGAACGGTGTGTATGTGTATATGTACGTATGTATGTTGTCACTTCTCTGTATATAGAATTCATTCCTTTCCTCTTTCAGCCTCAGGATATAAAATATGGGTATAGCAAATCAGTGAAAATGGACGTTCTGTGTAGATGTAGTGCTTCACCTCTCTCTCTTTAGAAATCAAGTTTTGAGGGAATTAATATGCACGGAATTTCCTTTTGCATGCTGAAGACTTAAAAGCTTGTCACGGAATCCGGAAGGCATGAACGACGAGGGGGAAATTGCAAGAAGGAATGTCCAGTAAGGGAACTTGTTTTCGTATCAGAACCTGTTTTTTTTTTTTAGAAGCCTGTGGTCATCGTCTTTTTAGTTTTCTGTAAAAAAAACTTTTGACGGCTTTGTCTGTCCGTCCACACTTTCCTGTCCGCACTTTTTCTGTCCGCCCTCATATCTTAAAAAGTGCCGAGGCCAGAGGGCTGCAAATTGGTATGTTTGATGATTGGAGGGAGGATGATCAGCATACCAATTTGTAGCCCTCTAGCCTCAGTTTTTAAGATCTGAGGGCGGACAGAGAAAAGTGCGGACGGACAGACAAAGCCGTCACAGTAGTTTTCTTTGGCAGAAAACTAGAAAGGCTAACAACTCTTACGTGTGATATTAATTATTTAGCATATTAACATCAGTATCTGAATCCTCCTCTACCAAAAGGGATTAAGGAAACCATCTCTTGTATGTTACACCATTCTTGGATCCTGTTGTATAACCGAAAAAGAAAAAAGAAGGTAAGTAACGTATTTTATGCCGTGGCGAAAATATTTGTGGGGAGTTTCAAGACCCATCCGCTAACAAGAACAGCAGTTCTTCATCACCGTAGTTGATCTGATTAAGGTTATATGGGGAATATGGCAGACTTTCTCTCTCTCTCTCTCTCTCTCTCTCTCTCTCTCTCTCTCTTCTCTCTCTGTAAACTCTTCTCTCTCTCTCTCTCTCTCTCTCTCTCTCTCTGTCTTATTTGTTGTTTGTTGTTTGTATATATATGTAGCTCTTTATCTGTAAATTTTTTCCTTCTGTTGCTTGCACAATATTTGGACTCTCTCTCTCTCTCTCTCTCTCTCTCTCTCTCTCTCTCTCTCTCTCTCTCTCTCTCTCTCTCTCTCTCTCTCGTTTTCAACGAAGTACAACAGCCAACAGCCAAATAACATAACGAAAATATGTCTACAATTTATCCAGACTTGCTCAGTCCTTTCAAGAAAAACAAAACAAAAAACAAAAATTTAAAACAAAAAAGTAAAAACAAAAAAAAAGGGGGAAACTGTTTTCGTCATGGAGTTTGATGGCCTGGTTAAGGTTTTATGGGTGTTGTGGCAGAGCTGGAACTGCTGACGTAATTAACTGGAATTATGTTATCTTGTTTTGGCCTCTTTAGCCTGAAAGTTCTGTTTCATTTCTTGGCTGTTTATAGTTTTTTTTTTTTTTTAGTTCTTGTTTATGCATACACTTTAATTCTTTTTATTTGTATTTGTTATATCTCGCCTGTATATATTGCTTTATTTTGTTTTTATGGTGTAGAGTGTTTGGATCTTCTCTCTCTCTCTCTCTCTCTCTCTCTCTCTCTCTCTCTCTCTCATTTGTTTGTTTATATATTTACATTAACTCTTATCAGTAAGTTGCATCCTTCCGTTTCTTTCCTGTACAGATTTTGTATCTCTCTCTCTCTCTCTCTCTCTCTGGTATGTGTGATATAAGCCAGGTCAAGTTCAACAAATATTTTTGGATGCAACGCATTCATGAATCGATCGTTTCCCAAGACAATTCCGAATCATAATCTGACGCCTGTTCTTAATGTTCCGGTAGAGGATCGTCCTCTGAGGAGGGAGGGAGTTCCTAGGGGAAAGGGGAGGGGGCAGGGTGAGAAAGGGAGGGGAGGCTGGTGTTGAGAAGGGGGTTCATGAATATTGGGGTTCCCGGAGGTCATCTTCCAAAGGCCAGAGACAAAAGGGTTTTAGAACAACGACCCTCTTGTCTATGAATAGACCAGCAGCCCCAACCCTCTCCCCCTCCCCCCCTCCCCCCACCCATCTCTTCATAACCTCCCCTCCTCCTCGTTATCTGACACCCAACATCCTTCCTTGCTACGAGTCAACCGTGGCTGGATTTTTTTTTTTTTTCTTTCGCAGAAAGGGCGTTTAAGGTTACTTGGAGAGTTTGATTGAGTTATAAAATCAATATTTTATCTGATTGGTCCCCTATTTTACTAACTTTATTGACTACGTGCTTTCTTTTAGGTAGTTTTGTATAATTTTCAAAACTTTTTGCAAGCGACATAATTTTTTGTCAGTCGCAAAATGTCTTTAGCAATGTAATGTCATTTTGAATAAATCACTTAATCACATTTAACAAGAACTAACTTCAGTTTGAGCAGATATTACGCCAAAGGTTCCGTTATTAATCTGTATGTGTGATCAGCCTAGTATGTCTTTTGTTTGTTCATACGCTTTAATTTTTTTTTATATCTGTTAGCTCGCTTGTGTATATTATCTTTATTTCTGTATTGTAGAGTATTAGATCTCTCTCTCTCTCTCTCTCTCTCTCTCTCTCTCTCTCTCTCTCTCTCTCTCTCTCTCTTCTCTCTCTGTTTGTTTACATAAATATATGTTTATATATATATATATATATATATATATATATATATATATTTTTTATATATATATATATATATATATATATATATATATATATATATATAAGCTCATATCAATAAGTTGCTTCTTCTTATTTTCTTTCCTGTACAGTTTTGTATCTGATAAACTTTTATTACGTTTGTTAATATGGCGAAATACTCACTTCCAACGCCTGCTGATTAATGTGGAAAGTGAACCCTGCAGCGAAGCCGTGTGGCTAAGTTCTACGATTTTCTTTACATTGCTATCAAGCTTCGGAATTCCTTACCTCCTTCTGTTTCTTGTAACCTTCTCCTTTTCAAGTGGCGGGCTTAGCTACAGGCATTTTGTTTCCCATCACATCCTTAAGTCTCCCAAAAGCCTTTGAGGCTTAACTGGACTTTTAGGGAGTTTTTAGACGAATCCACGAAAATAAGACTTAAGGACTCCGTAGGGATCACTCCTGTCAAGCTTGGCTTCGTTTCCCCGTAGGAGGGTAGTTCCGTCAGCGCAACTCACCGGTGCACTGTAGGCATTACTTAAGGTTCTTATGCAACGTCCCACCGGCCCTTAGCTGCAACCACTTTCCTTCCTTTTACTGTAACCTCCGTTCCTATTCTCTTTCTTCCATCGTACTTTCCACCCTCTCCTAACAGTTATTTCATGGTGCAACTGCGAGGTATTCCTCCTGATACACCTTTCAAACCTTTTACTGTCAATTTCCCTTTCAGCGCTGAATGACCTCGTATGTTCCAGCGCTTGGCCTTTGGCCTAAATTTTATAGTCCAGCTCCGATTCCAACTTGGTTAGGTACTTTTCAAGATCAGAATGTGGAATTGTTAACGGAAGACGGACGCGCGGAAGTGGCCTCATGGAATTACGTCCGTCGCAAAATATAGCAAATTATATAACTTTTAGTAATACATCTGAATAGGCTACCCAATACGCACCCCCCCCCCCCGCCTTCCGCTGGATTTAAGGACAGCGTTTCTCTGTGAGTAATCAGCGTGACGAATATACGATTTTTGCAAGTATAATGTAATTCACTTTACTCTGAACATTGGGCTCTCTCTCTCTCTCTCTCCGTGATCCATTCATTGCCAAATTGCCGTTTTTACGCATGCGAGGCTAAAAGATTGAACCCCCACCTCTCTCTCTCTCTCTCTCTCATTGCCAAATTGCTGTTGTTACGCATACCTGGTAAAAAGATTGAACCTCTCTCTCTCTCTCTCTCTCTCTCTCTCTCTCTCTCGCGATCCACCCTCATCGCCAGTTAACTACAAACAGACCCAGCTCGATTATCCAAGGTATATTTCATCGTATGAAGTGAGTCAGTTAGTAAATACGAAAGCACAAAAGCCATTTAAGCACACAGGTAAATGGATCAATATCCAGCCTACGAAAACCCAGTGGCATTTCACCTTCAAAGGGCCGCCGGCTTTGTTATCGTGTGCTGGACTTCTTCAAACAAAGATATTCAGGTGTAGGCTACACAATACACCTACACGGACACACACACGCAATAAACAGGTACCAAACACGTTTCCACCATAAAGACTAAGTTCGATCAGACGTATGTTTTTTGACAGCTCGTGACTTGTTTGCTACGGGATTTATCTGCCGGTCAGCGTCAGTCCATGATGATGTTTGGTGTCACATGTGTGCTTTGAGGACACGTGCAAACGTAGCTCATTATGGAAAACTTACAACAGTTAAGAAAATATTAACAAGGCTGACAACTGATTGATATTATTGAGGTATAATTGCTTTGTGTTTGTTTGGTCTCATTTCTCAGTACAGTTCTTTCTGTTTTATTTTTTTCTTTTCTCTAAAGTTTTAATCTTTATTTTATGAAGATTTCTCTTAATTCTGTCTTCTTTTTCTGTTGAGCTTAATTTTTCTTTTTCATTTTCTGTTTTTATTGAGCTTTTTCTTGAGGTTGATTTCTCCCTTTAAAATTTCTCTTTTAAAGTACTTAATTTTCCGTCTTCTTTTTATTGAACTTAATTTTTCTCTAAACTACTTAATTTTCTGTCTTCTTTTCTATTGAGCTTAATTTCCCTCTGAAGTACTTCATTTTCTGTTTTCTTTTTATTGAGCTTAATTTCTCTTTAAAGTACTTCATTTTCTGTCTTTACATCAATCTTCAAATGATGGTTCCCAACGTACCTCTCGCAAAAGGGCAGCTGTGCTTAATTCTGTCCCACCCACCTAAGTAAGCAAGCAAGTATGCAGATAAGCCTTGCTTACTTGGCAGCTAGGTTCTATTCTATCCCCCCAAACAGGCAAATAAACGTGGGAAAGAGATATGATGCTGCAAATCTTCTTTGCATTGTAGGTCTCACTAACCCAATTTCAGTCATCGTTTCCTATGTTTATTCTCGTTATCTATCTTTATTTTTGCATATGTTTCCTCTGGCTATTTGGGCATCTCTCTCTCTCTCTCTCTCTCTCTCTCTCTCTCTCTCTCTCTCTCTCATTTAATCGGCCATGTCACCTCCACTTCCACCTTAGAGAGGCCACTAGAAGGCTGCCATCCAAAGAGGGCCCACTGGACGAGGGAACGTGATACGTTGAAAGCCATTTTGCCTCCTCCCTCCTCCCTCCCTCCCCTCCCTTCCCTCTTTCCCCTTCTCTCCCCTCGTCCTCGTCCTCCTCCACCTCCACCTCTTCCCCTGTTCCTCCTGCTCCTCACCCCCTGCCCCTTCTCCCCCTCCCCTTCTCTTCCCCCTTCTCCTCTCACCATTCTCCCCTCCCCTTTTCCCCGCCCCTTCCTCTTCTCTCCCCATTCTCCTCTCCCTTTCTCCTCTCCCCATTCTCCCCTCCCTCTTCTCCTTCCCCTTCTACCCTTCTCCTCCTCCCTCCCTTCCTCCTCCCTTCCCCTTCTCCTTCTCCCCCCTCCTCCCCTTCTCCTTCTCCCCTTCTCCTCCCCTTCCCTTCTCCCCTTCCCTTCTCCTACCTTCTCCCCTCCTTCGTCCACAAGAGGGCAGAGAGCACAAATTGCTGCTGTTCCTCGCAGGCAGGAGGAAGTGGAAGAAGGAAGAGGCTAAATGCTTTCGTCGATGCTTCGGTTACAGTTCGTTAGGTCAGCGTTTTGATTCCCCCCCGGGTATGTGGATTTTGACGCCCCGGATGTTATCGGTTTCCCCCTTTTTTCCGTCCATTTTCTGGGGTAGGGCGGGGGGAGCGCCGCACCCCCTTGGGATTTAGATGTTATGTGGGTAGGAGTGAGGTACTGATTATGGTTTCGGACTCTCTCTCTCTCTTTCTCTCTCTCTCTTGAATAACTCTGGGTGATTTCGCTAATCAGTTTGAATTGCATTGAATAACATGTTACAAGAGTTATTTACAGTAATGCTCTCTCTCTCTCTCTCTCTCTCTCTCTCTCTCTCTCTCTCTCTCTCTCTCTCTCAGGTGAATTCGTTCAACAAGCATTAGTTTGAATAACACTGGACATGTTTCAAGTCTCATTTACAATAATTCTCTCTCTCTCTCTCTCTCTCTCTCTCTCTCTCTCTACTGAATTCTTCAGCATGCATTAGTTTGAATAGCATTGAACAACACGTCTCTTTACTAATCTCTCTCTCTCTCTCTCTCTCTCTCTCTCTCTCTCTCTCTCTCTCTCCACTGAATTCGTTCAATGCATTAGTTTGAATAATTGAACAACACGTTTCAAGCCTCATTGACAATAATCTCTCTCTCTCTCTCTCTCTCTCTCTCTCTCTCTCTCTCTCTCTCTCTCTCTCTCTGAATATATATATGTGTATGTGTGTTTGCCTCAATGGATTCCAAATCCTTTTTCTTTGGCCGTGAAGGCCAGTTCATTTTATTCCCCCCGTATGAACGCTGACAAAACTGATTTTTCCCTCTGCTCGACATATACATAGCTTGTCATTTCACTCTCCTAGTCTTTGTACCCTTGTTGTTTGTCGCTTTGTTGTTGCGCAGCTTTTGTACGGAGAAACAAAAGACTCTAGTTCTATGTAAGTGATTGCCTAACGGTTCCCTCACCCTTGTTATCGAAAAACAAAAAAAAAAATAAAAGATAAAAATAAAAGTTTGACTCATTGTTCGAAATCTTGTTCAGAGTCGGTATCGTGTGCAAACGATTCCTCTACATTTCAAGGCTGATTCTCTGTTTCGGTTTATGGATGTGTTCCCCGTCCAGAAAAAAAAGGGGTAATTCAATCGTGAGGCTAATTGGGAAGGAAAATGAGCATCCTAAATTTAGGCTTAGGGGTGCCCGCTAGGCCTAAAGTTTTCCTAAAGGTAACACACGCAGGGAAATTGATTTTTCAGGCTGTTTGGGTTCCTCCATTATACAGCGAGGAAAGCTGGACAGATCCCTGTGCGCCAAGCGGTGTTGAAATTGTAATTCCATACTTTCCATTACGGCATTGTTTTTGTTTGTTTGTTAGTCTGCCACTTTTCGTATAACATTATTTATTTATTTATTTATCTATCTACCTATTTATCTATCTACTTATTTAGTTATTCATTCATTCATTTTTGAGATACGTTTTGCAACGTGAAGAGAAGCTTAGACGTCGCCTAAGTGTCATCATGTGATTCACGGTGATCTTGGTCAGGTTCTGTCGGGGTTCTGAGACTGATCAAAATCCCCCTGGATCAGGTTAGGTTAGGTTAGTTCAGTTCAAGGTTAGGAAATGTTTGGTCAGGATGTATGGCGATTGAAAAAGAAAGTAAACTCTAACTTAAATAATAACAGTAGAAGAATGTAGAATGGCTTTCCCAGAGACCAAACTGATTTGCGCTGCCAAAGTTCCACCACCCAGGATTATGTTGCTGAAATCTAATATCAGTGCTAAGGCTACCTCCGTTATACTGTAGAAGCATTCATGACTTTCATACCAGAATCTCGTGTTCTTTGGAATCGTATGCAGGTGTAGAGAAGGACATTACCAAAGTTATTGAACTCTTTGCTAAAATGTAAACGCGACCTTGTGAATAAGTAGTCTTATTTTTATTGTCTTTGGTGAAGGCATTCTGGTTAATGCTGGTATTGCACCCTTAATAAGCATTGCAGTATTGTCCTTAAGGCAGATGTTCCTTTAACGAAAATCGCGTCGTGTCAACAACGTGCAAAGCAGTTAGCCGTCTCCTACAGGCTGTTGATGCAGAGTTTATATGAAGATAAGAGAGAGAGAGAGAGAGAGAGAGAGAGAGAGAGAGAGAGAAGAGAAGGCTCTATCAGCAGTGCAAGGACATAACATTGTCATTTTACTTTGTGAGAGAGAGAGAGAGAGAGAGAGACAGACAGACAGAGAGAGAGAGAGAGTCTGTGCAGCAGTGCAAGGGCATATGTTACTTCGTAAGAGAGAGAGAGAGAGAGAGAGAGAGAGCTCTGTGTAGCATTGCAAGGGCATAACATTGTCATTTTACTTTGTAAAGCGACCTGCTGCTGCCGATTTACTGCGCACTGCGCCGCGAGAGAATTCAAGGAACACAATTCACTGATGTCAGAAAACGCTGCACATCGCCATTTCTGCAGGCTGGGATACCAACTTGGCGCCGAACGCTAAATGGAGAATAAAATTCACGCTTCTTTTGCCGTGGGTATTGGTTGGGTCAAGGGTGTTCATTTTAAGGTCATTTGGTGCTGCATTCCAGCCCGTGTGTTATATAACTTACTGGTTAGGAATTTATGAAGGCGTGTGGGTATTCTTATGTACTAGTATTTGTCCGTTTAATATGTCCATTAAATTTAGATATCAATTTAATATGTCCATTTAATTTAATTGTCCATTAAATTTAAATTCAATCTGTTGGTTAAATTTAGTTTCAGTTTAAGCTAGTATTTCCGTCAGTGTGTAATTGCTTACCAATCAGAAAATTACGAAATTAGATCGTTTGCTTAGGTCACGTATCATCTTTGTATATTTTTATTTTGTGTTTATGTGTCAGTCGTTGGGTCAAGTAAATTACAGTCTATTATTCGAGACAAACCCTTTGTTCAGCCCTGTAAAAGGTAAAAATATTTCAATTCCATTCTCTTTTGAGAATTTATTTACTTCGCACTGACTGCATTTGAAGCCAGGTCTACTGTGTTGTAGGGATACTCGTAACTTAATCGTTAATTTAATATTATTAATGAAGTAGTTTGTCGCCGAAATTATATTTGTGTGGAAGTTAATGGGTTGCCCCACCAAAAAAGGGTAAAATAAAAAGAAATAAAAAAGTGGAGTCTACGAAAGAAAAGGAGAATTATGAGTTACGGTGAATGGTAACAGAAAGCATAGTTTTAAATCGTATAAAAGGGAAAGTAATGAACGAAAAGAAGATAAAACATGAATATATATTTATATTTATTTATAGTATATACAGTATATAATACAATATATATTTATATATTTATATATATTGTGTATATATATATTATATATATATATATATATATATATATATATATATATATAATATATATATATATATATATATATATATATATATAGTTATATAATTATATAATTAGAAGGTCGTTCTATTTTGTTCTTTTCTCCCGTGAATTTTATTCCTGGCTGAATGATGAAGATCTTCTATGCCCCATCGAGATGACCAGCATTACCAAGTGATGCCCTTCACGGCTCCCATAAAACCCATGTGTTGCGACGCCACTTGAATATGATAGACTCTCTCTCTCTCTCTCTCTCTCTCTCTCTCTCTCTCTCTCTCTCTCTCTCTGGAGTCCCAGAATTGCATATGCATGGGCACGTCTGTATTCTTGGAGCAGACTACTACATATGCGTGCCTTTATAATGGATGGTCAGTGTTTTCTCTCACGTATTCCTGCAAATTCTCTCTCTCTCTCTCTCTCTCTCTCTCTCTCTCTCTCTCAAAATACTTCGCAGCCATGACTAGTTTGAATCCCATTCAGAACTGGCAGAGTTCTGTCTAG
Source organism: Macrobrachium rosenbergii (assembly GCF_040412425.1). NCBI lineage: Eukaryota > Metazoa > Arthropoda > Malacostraca > Decapoda > Palaemonidae > Macrobrachium > Macrobrachium rosenbergii. The sequence continues at coordinate 5,940,160 of NC_089793.1, read as the reverse complement.
CGTATTGTCAGCAGGGACTGCTGGGTATATATATATATATATATATATATATATATATATATATATATATATATATATATATATATATATATATATATATATATTTATATTATATTTATATGTATACATACGTAAGTAAATACATACATACATACATACACAAACACTGAATTCAGTTCATTTTAGCTTAGTCGTTTAACAAGCATTGTTGTCAAAAAAAAACTCAAACGGCTAAGTGAATAAAAATTAATCCGAGGAAATGCTAAGAACCGAAAATATTAATTAAAAATTTTGTCATATATTTACCATAGTTCTAAATGAAAATCATTTTGTCATTCTTATCGTTAGTCAGTAGAAACTCTATAGCGTGTTTCTCATCCGTTTTATCCAATTACTTTCAAAGGAATAAGATAATTTTCAGGATGGAATTTGTTGCAACCTGTTCCCTCCAGTAAAAGCAGCGTGATAATTAAATCTGGGATAAAATTACAGGCAAGATTCATACCGAAGGGAAATTAAATCTCTTTCGGGCAGTGTTAGAGTGAATCGAGTTTCAGTTCTATTTACATTTATTCTGTAACTCTTGGAATTGTGGTGTCGTTATGTAAGTATGTCGTATGTTATATTTATTTGCATTTTATTTTCATAGCAATGTCAATACATCGTCGTAATTTTTAGTATAATTAGATTGTAGAATCTTTTATTTATATTAAATTGCAATAGAATTAAAAGCAAAATAAGTTACATTAGATTTTTAAGTAAATGTAAGAATTATATTAGAATTTACGTTTAAGAATCTTTTATTTAAATCACATTGTAGTAGAATGTGAATTGAAATAGATTTTATAGTCGTTGATTTAAATTGATTTATATTGAAAATTTAATTTCAGTGAAATCAGATTTTAGAATCTTTGATTTATTTACTAGAGCAGTTAAGCGAGGTTCTAACTTCCTCCCCTTGACCTGTTATCTGTCAGACCTGGGCAAGATTTGGACAATAGGTTGCATTCATTATAAGCCTTTCCATGATGAAACAAGAAAAAAATACGCCGAAGTTTCTTCGGCGCGGTCAAGTTTTATGTACATCGTATAATCAACGCTACCGAAAATAGATCTATCTTTCGGTGGTCTCGTTATGATGCTGTATGAGCCGCGGCCTATGAAACTTTACCCACGGGCAGGTGGTGGCCTGGTCTTTATCGTTGCCAAACGTACGATCATGGCTAACTTTAACCTAACTTTAACTTTAAATAAAATAAAAACTGCAGAGGATAGAGGGCTGCAATTTGGTAAGTTTGATGATTGGAGGGTGGATGATCAACATACCAATTTACAGCCCTCTGGCCTCAGCAGTTTTTAAGATCTGAGGGCGGAGAGAAAAAGTGCGGACATAAAAAAGTGCGGACGGACAGACCAAGCCGCCACAATAGTTTTCTTTTCAGAAAACTAAAATCAATTTAAATTCGCGCGAATTATTACTACATATGATTGAATATTAGGCCATGTTACCTCATACCTCCACGTTCTTCACTGACGGGGACTGTAGATCTGATAATGAGTTTCAGATTCCGTTTTGAAAGCGTTCGGATCTCTTCAGTAGAATCAGATCCTCCCTGTAAGAGATTAGACTTGGAAATATGATCGTTCAGATTCTCTCTCTGTTTGTCAGGAAATATGGAGAGCACAGCTGAGTTGCCTTAGTCTCTCTCTCTCTCTCTCTCTCTCTCTCTCTCTCTTCTCTCTCTCTCTACAGAAAGTGCTGAGAGAAAAGATGAATTTCCTAAGTCTGTCGCTTTCTCTTTCATAAGAGGTATTGAGTAAAATGGATGAATTTCTCTCTCTCTCTCTCTCTCTCTCTCTAAGTCTGTCGCTTTCTCTTCATAAGAGTATTGAGTAAAATGGATGAATTTCTCTCTCTCTCTCTCTCTCTCTCTCTCTCTCTCTCTCTCTCTCTCCTCAAGGAGTGTTGAGTAAAAATTTAATTTTTTGTTAATTTATATATCTCTTGTAGCTCGCTTCCATATATTTTTTCCTTCTGTTTGTTTCTTGTACAGTATTGAGAGTTTCTCTCTCTCTCTCTCTCTCTCTCTCTCTCTCTCTCTCTCTCTCAAAGAGTGTTGAGTAAAAATTTATTTTTATTATTTATATCTTTCATCACATTTGTATATATTTTCTCCTATTTGTTCCTTGTACAGTATTGAGAGTTTCTCTCTCTCTCTCTCTCTCTCTCTCTCTCTCTCTCTCTCTCTCTCTCTCTCTCTCTCTCTCTCTCTCTCAAAAGAAAATTATGAGTACACATTCAACATCTCTCTCTGCTAAACTGTAAGATCTGTTCAGAGGTTGGTCTCTGTCTCTCGCGTGTTGAACTTTCTGGGAAACAGCTGTGTTTGGCTTCAAAACATTACCCGCTGGCCGGTCTCAGACCAGAGGGCTTTCTCTGCGGCGCATGCGGTACTTTCTTTTCTTTCACTCTACTCTCTTTTTTATATATTTATTTATTTCTTCGGTCTTTTATTTGTTTTATTTATTTTATTTACTTCTTTTATCTTTTCGGTTTTCATTTCTTTGTTGCGTAGATATTTCGGATTGGGATACGTGGGTTAGTTTGGTTTTATTAATAATTTATTTATCAATTTTTTTTTTTTTTTTTTGCACCGATTGGTGTAACTAGGAATAAATTATCTCAGTTTCTGTTTACCCGTGAATTTCTCTCTCTCTCTCTCTCTCTCTCTCTCTCTCTCTCTCTCTCTCTCTCTCTCTCATATAATCTTGTGCTTGCCTTTGCTGAGTAGCGCGTACTCTCTCTCTCTCTCTCTCTCTCTCTCTCTCTCTCTCTCTCTCTCTCTCAAAAACACCGCATTATTTCTCTCTTTCTCTTTCTCTCAAAACACACCGCTTTATCTCTCTCTTTCTGTCTCAACCTCTCTCCGTTTTATGATACATTTATTTGAAATGTCATTGCCACTTATTATCTCTCTCTCTCTCTCTCTCTCTCTCTCTCTCTTTGATACATTTTCTGAAATGTCACCGCCACTTATCTCTCTTTCTCTCTGTTTCAGACTCTCTTTCTTTTTGATAAATTTTTTGAAATGTCACCGCCACTTATTATCTCTCTCTCTCTCTCTCTCTCTCTCTCTCTCTCCCCTTCACTGCATCCCGCTGTGTAACACCGGAACGGTTGCCATGGCAACGCGTTGCGTGACCTTTCAATCGTCGCCAGCGGCCGTCACCTGGCAAGCCCGGATGAGTATGATGATCCCGCGGCCGGTGACGTCCACTCACGCCCTTGGGAGAACTTCCTGAGAGACGATGGAGACCTGGACGGTTGTCCGGGGAGGTTTTTTGTATTGGAATGCATAAGGTTTCGTTGTATGTGCGCTTATGTGAATTGACTGTATGTATCCATATGCGTGTTTATTGTGTATATTTACGGTGTGGGTTAGTTGATAGCGCCCTTGCCTTTCGTATGGGAGGTCTGGGTTCGATCACGTGGGTCAGAAATTTATATGTATATATATATATATATATATATATATATATATATATATATATATATATACTGTATATATATATGTATGTATGTTAGTTAGCCAAATTCTCATTTTTATCCTGGCTGTGACCCACTATAGTTGATTAACTATTAGTTACGTTGTTCACTTGTTTAATCAACAGAGATCTATGGTCTTCGACGAGGCGTACTCTCATCCTTAAGTAGAAGTTTGTATAATAATAATAATAATAATAATAATAATAATAATAATAATAATAATAATAATAATAATAATACCACCCCTAACACTCAAACTGGGGAAGTAACGAGACCCCTCTTTACTATAGTTGATTAACTATTAGACGTTGTTCACTTGTTTAATCAACAGAGATCTATGGTCTTCGACGAGGCGTAAAATAATAATAATAATAATAATAATAATAATAATAATAAAACACTCAAACTGGGAAGTAACAGACCCCTTTACTAAAATAAAATAATAACTGGGGAAACTGATTAGACCCCTCTTTAGTAAAACCAAACAGTAAAACATCCTTAGCATTTTGTTAATCATTTTACGCTAAATGGTTAAAATCAATTCAGCAACATGTCCAGCCTGTTTTAATCTCCCTCTAACTCACCTGGAGAACCGACTTATCAATTAGAGTTCAGTTCTGAATATTAGGATGGCCAAGGTCCAGCCAGTCCTCATATGAACTGGCCAGGACCCATTTCCAAATGACAGCTGGGTTTCAGTCCCACCCTTCTGGCTGGAAATACCAATTACCTCACCTCTGTTCGTCCTGACACGTGTATAGGGCGATTTAGACGAGATACAAGGGTGGATAAGTGGAGGACAGCGTAATTGCTTAATCTCTTGGCCTCTGGGTTTCATTTTGACCCATTGCCCCCCTGCACTGGAGTGCGGTCGTTAGCCCTACGCCTTAATCGTTCTCTTTTCTCTGGCAGAGTTGAAAGATGGCGTAACTAAGTATAAGTGGTAGAGAAGTTGAAATAACTGTAAATAAGTATTAAATAGGTTAAAAAAAGAAGAGCAAAGAAGAGAAGTTGAAACAAAGATAAATAAGTAAATAAGTTAAAGAGAATAACAAAGAAGAAAAGTTGAAATAAGGATAAATAAGTAAATAGAAAAAAATAGCAAAGAAGAGTCTTACAAATAAATGAAGGCAGATCAATTAGACTTCATTTGATCACATGGCACGAATATAGGAAATGCATATTGAATGAAAAAAGATAAATCGGTTAATATTACGTAATAAAAGCATTTATATGCCTCGCAATGCTGTAACCTCAAACTTTGGAAAGGATTTTTGGTACATTTTGAACCTCTCGTAATGGTACAGTACTGTGTGTTTACCGTAACCGAGCAGGCATCATGAATTCCTGCCACTTTTATGTGTGTAAGAGGAGGACTGTAAACAGTGATAACGAGTATCCCTCATTTTTATGTCGGGAAGACGAGTGCTTGTAAACAAAACACGACTTTTGTAACTGAGGACATTATCATAAATTCTTCTCTAGTTTAGACGTTATCACAATTCATTATACTTTTTAATGAGGGCATTAGTCTCGCTTCCTTATATATTCGAACCTCATAAATTCTTCTTAGACTTGGGCATTATCATAACATGTTTCATCATTTATTAGGTTAATTCTCAATGTCTGCTCATCATTTGTTATATCTGGCACATCTAATTACAGGTGTTTTTAAATTTGAGCCTCTTCATCAGAACTCATTAATTTGACAGGCGTTTAAGTGGGACCAAAATTCTTTTTGGAAGACAGTGATTAATATACTGTTAACTTCGTTACCGCAGTTTTGGGTTCAAAGTTAATGAGCGGGTTGTTACCATTAGTGGTTAATGAGGTTGATGTGATTGTTATTAAGTGCTGGACAGAAGTAAATGGATAAATAATCCGAAAGATTGTTGTCCTCGCGAAATGTGAAAGTTTCTCCACTCTTAAACTTGGAAAAATAGAAGTAGGCAAAGATGTCCTTAAGTAGAGAGAGAGAGAGAGAGGTATGTTAGTGAATGTCACCAAGCCTCACATGCTGCATACTAAAACTGGTGTCACAAAAGTGAAGGTCATTGATGCCTCCCTTGGTTGAGATAGATTGGTTAAGGTGGTGATAAATCAAGGCCTACTGTCCTTCAACAGAGTCTGCTTACTGAAAATAAAACTGGTGTCACAAAATGAAAGGTCATTGATGCCTTCCTTAGTTGAGAGAGAATGAGGATGGGGAGGGTGAAGGACGGCCCAATGACCTTCAACAGAGTCTGCTCACTGAAAACAAGACTGGTGTCACAAAAGCAACGGTCATTGACGCCTTAGCTTACTTGAGCAATTTCAGAGGCTGCCTTTTCAGAACAGGTTGAGGGAATTGGCGTACAATATGTTTCATTTATTGGATGGAATATTTTTGATTCATTTCTCAGGAAGAACAAACACTTGTAAGGTTAAAAAAAAAATGGTCAGGAACCTCCTTGAAGGAGACTGTGACGTCATCGTTGATACGACGAAATTCACGATACTAATGACAATATCTTTGCTGAAGAAAGTTGTCAAGTCAGAAAAAAAATGCATACCGACAAAAATAAAAAGAATTTAAAAAATGAAGTCAGAAAAAATGCATCCGACAAAAAAAAAAAAAAAAAACTAAAAATGAAGTCAGAAAAAATCCATACCGACAAAAAAATAAAAAACTAAAGTCAGAAAAAATGCATACCGACAAAAAAAAAAACTGAAGTCGGAGGAAGTGCATATCGACCAAAAGAACTGAAGTCAGAAAAAATGCAAGCCGACAAAAGAAAAATTAAGTCAGAAAAAATGCATGCCGACAGAAAAAAATGAAGTCAGAAAAAATGCATACCGACAAAGAAATAAAAAATAAAAAAATTAAGTCAGAAAAAATGCATAGAGACAAAAAACAAAGAAAAAGAAAAATGAAGTCAGAAAAAATGCATACCGACAAAAAAACAAAACAAAAAAATAAAAATGAATGAAATCAGAAAAAAAAGACGATTCAATAAAAACGCATACCGACAAAAATAAAAAAAATTAAAATGATTCATTAAAACGAAGACTGCTGACGTCAATCCTTAATGAAAGATAATAACGGCAGTGACCTCACCCCGACAGTATTACGTAAATGAACTTGGGATGCATTCTGGGGGTCATATATGCTTTTGATTCGCTCGGCTTTATATGAGTCTGAATAACACCGGCAATTATCGTGGCGGAAAAGTTCGACGGAATTACGAGGCGGATCCTGGATCTGTTGTTTTAGAAGGATGTCTGAAATCGGGCTTTGACTAATTAGGGAGAATATAGTTGGAGAGAGAGAGAGAGAGAGAGCGATGTTATTTTGAAATGGGTAATTTGTCGTCGAAAATAAGCCAGAGAGAGAGAGAGAGAGCTGTTAGATTGCAATGGATAATTTGTCGTCGAAAATAAACCCCAGAGAGAGAGAGAGAGAGAGAGAGAGAGAGAGAGAGAGACCTTTTATATTGAAATGGGTAATCTGTCGTCGGAAATAAACCCAAGAGAGAGAGAGAGAGAGAGAGAGAGAGAGAGAGATCTGTTATATTGAAATGGATCATTTGTCGCGGAAAATAAACACAGTACAAACCGCTGAATGGTTTATCGTTCACATTCCGATTTGTGCTTGAGACGAGGAGAATCTCATCGTTGTTCATCTGAAATGGTTTATTTCATATATATATATATATATTATATATATATATATATATATATATATATATATATATATATATATATATATATATATATATTTTTTTTTTTGTGTGTGTGTGTGTGTGTGTGTCTAGTATATCATTTATGAAAAAACAGAATTATATTTGATGAAAGTAAATAGCATTACGTTAGTGGGCTAGGGAATATTAGCTTGTAACTTTTATAATCCAAGGCAGCGTTAGGTCACTTTTAAAAAAAATATTGCAATAAAACAGACTTAGATGAAATGACTCATTATAGCCTGCGCATCTTGCTTCGAGGAAGTCTTATTAAATACTAAGTAGAGAATGTGTGTTACATAGAAATTCTGTTGAACAAAAACGTATTTTTATTGAGATTAAAGGATTATAGAACTGCATGAAAACGTTAATTGTTTCGGGTATCATCTTGTCAATCATCTTAAAGGTGCATGTGCATGGAAAAAGAGGAGTTGGCGTTAAATAATACAAAAAGGCTTCACAGAAATAATGAATGCCGTATATCTGTAAAAAAAAAAAAATGAGCGAAAAGATTTGGAACCTGCGAAAAACTCAAAATGAAACCTGTAATATTGTTCTAAATAGAAACAGTTCGGACTGCAATTAAGAGACTATTGTCATTTGCTGTCCGGCAGTGCTTAGAATATGACTGCAATAATTGTGCAATCAAAATCATTGCAATAGACAGGTAGCGAAAGAAAAAATTCGATATCTTGATGCGTGAGATTTGAAAGGTTCTTAGACTGATAGTTTGACGGTGAGGCCTGGAATCATATGCTGACATTCCGGAGTCCATGTGATAAGGTGGTATTCCAGATTTTATATGCCATAAACAGTGAAATATGAATCAGCAAAAATTCACTGCTGTTTGAAGGTAATGGTTAACATAAAATTCTTACGACTCTCGTCCATTTTTAAAGAATGGAGAAGAAGATTCAGTGTTTGTCCCTGCCTTTCAGTCGCTTCAGCAAACAGGGAAAACAACCAAACGCAGTGGCAAACACTCTCGTCAGTGTTTTTCACAGTCGAACAACAAAGGCAAAGTTGTTGTTTTCCAGATGTTTAAACGCACAAACAGAAGGGCGTTATTGACAATCAAGAGGACACACCCAAAGTCGTTTTCGGGAACGGAAGTGTGGCAAGCAAAACAACCTTTCCCCCCCAAAAAATAAGGACAGATCCAAAGTCGTTTCCGTGAGATGAGAAACGAAACCCCCACCAAAAAAATAGACAGATCTAAAGTCGTTTCGAGACCGTAACTCTGGCATGCGAAACCTAAACACCCCCTCACCCCCCAAAAAAAAGACAGACCCAAAGTCGTTTTCAGGACCGCAACTGTGGCATGCGAAACTAACCCCCAAAAAAAAAAAAAAAAAAGACAGACTCAAAATCGTTTTCGGGACGTTAACTGTGGCATGCGAAACTAACCCCCCACTCCCCACGCACCCACCCACCTTCCCGCGCGCAAAAAAAAAAAAAAGGCAGACCCAAAGTCATTTTCGGGACCGTAACTATGGCATGCAAAAGTAACCCCCAAAAAAAAAAAGGCAGACCCAAAGTCGTTTCAGGGACTGCAACTGTGGCATGCTAAACAACACCTCCTCCCCCCCCCCACCTTCCCGCAAAAAAAAAAAAAAAAAGAGGACAGACCCAAAGTCGTTTTCGGGACCGTAACTGTGGCATAGGGAGAAAAAGACCTGTTGGTGAAAGCAGAGATAGAAAATCGCGCGGCCGTTCCGTCAGGAAAGGGGCTATACGGGAGGATCTTTGGCGGCGGTCGCCATATCGGATTGACATAAAAGTTCGCTCTTGGACTGAGAGACGACGAACCGTATGGGAGATGTCATGGGTGGAAGGAAGGGTATGGGAATAAAATCGATTATCTAGGGGACGTCGGAAAAGAGAGAGAAATCGTCTCCCTTTTTGGAGGTCAGTGTAGCAGAAGTAAAGCGGCTGTGGAGAAATGATGACTGAAAGAATTATGGGTGACGTAATTTTTTGGTAAAGGGAAAGGGAGAGAAAGTGAGGAATATGAAAGAATAGAAAAATAATGGAAGTGATGACCGATAGAATTACGGGTGACGTAATTATTTGGTGAACGGAAAGGGAGAGAAAGTGAGGAATATGAAAGAATAGAACAATAATGGAAATGATTTCAAACAGAATTATGGATGACGTAAATCGTAAATTTTGGTAAAAGGAGGAGTAGGAGGAGAAGGAAAGGAGAGGCAAAGAAAGTGAGAAATATGGAAGAATGGAAAAATAAGGGGATAGGAAAGGGCGCGCATTTGATCCCTGCTCTTCAAGGGGGCTTTCAGGTTCCTCCCTTTAAATCGATGGGGATTGAAACGGTATTCAAACAGAGGCCCGGCTTGTTGTACAACTTCAAATTCTTTGGAGTGTGGCCAGCGGGTTTTTGAAATGGGGGAGCGGAGGTTTTGAGGGGGAGTTTGAGAGGAGGGGGAAGGGGTTCGATCACCGGAAGACGATAATGGCATGGGTTGAGGGGGAGAGCGAGTGAAGATGATTTTGCTCAAAATACCCCCCTTTCCACATGTTCCTTTAAAGCAGTTTCGTGGACTCCTCCCTCTCCCTCTCCCCCTCCACTTCCCCCCTTCACACACACACACACACACACACACACACACACACACACACATACACATACACACACACACACACACGCACACGCACTTTTCCAAAAATATATAAAAAAATTAAATGAAAGAAAACGCCAAAGCATCATTCTGATAATTTATGCAAACATGAAATTTAGCTTAATTATAAAAGTTACTTTAATAAGTATGCTCTCTCTCTCTCTCTCTCTCTCTCTCTCTCTCTCTCTCTCTCTCTCTCTCTCGACGAGTTAATCCTCCACCTACCTCCGGAGGGTTAGAACCGGTCACACTGAAAAATGAATGTTTACATTTGAGTCGGAAACCGACAACAGAATCGATAGCAAACCATTATTCTCCTTGGCTAATTTTGCGTGTAAATTCTTCTCGACGAAATGGAGAGAGAGATTTTTACAAAGGGATGTAATGATGCGTATGAACTACGCTGAATAATGTGTGTGAATAAGGAGGGATTTGTGTCCATACTTACCATGAATATTAATGTGTTAATTGTAAATGAGGTTCTTTGTAAGCGTTTTATTACGGTCTTCAATTCCTTGTTTTCTTGCTCACCAGCCATCACGTCAAGGCAGCATCAAAATTATTGTTAGTTCGACTATAAAAACGTCTTGTTAATATAACTATTGCCCATTGAAGCTTCCCGAAAATACGGAAACTGAACGATCTTTGCATGAATTGTGACGTGTTCTCATCAAAGTTGTTACTTCATCAACTGTACAGCGCGTTTTGCTAATATTTGCGCTCTATTAATGCTTAAATTACAGAAAGTTGGTAATCTTCCTGTTTCCTCCTCATCGTCAAACGAATCGGTTCTCTATACAAACATTTCTTCTTCTTCTTCTTCTTCTTCTTCTTCTTCTTCTTCTTCTTCTTCTTCTTCTTCTTCTTCTTCTTCCGGCCTTATCAGTCCCACTGCATAGCAGGGTCGGCCTCTCGAGTCAACTGTCTCCATCTATTGCTATTCCTTGCATCTTCCTCCCCCATCCCACATCCACCCATCTGATCCTCTGATGCCCCACACTCCTCCTCCTCCTCCTCCTCCTCCTCCTCCCCATCACTGGCATGTTCTTTGCTCTCTGGGTTGGTTTCACCTCCTCTCTTCTTATTACATGGCCATACCATCTCAAATATAAACATTCCCTTATCAACTACAAAAACATGTTTTTAATTAAAACAGCGGTTAGCATTTATTCCCTATTGATGTTTAAATTAAAGAAAGTGAATAATCATTACACCTTTTACTCACGATGTACTACATGTGTTCCCCAACATGAACATTCCCTTATCAGTTGTAAAAACATCTGTTTTCATGTAAGCAACAATTAGCATTTATTCCTAATTGATGCTTAAAGAAAGTGAATAACGATTGCTTCTTTTACTCACGATCAACTACGCCGGTTCCCCAACATAAACATTCCCTTATCAACTACAAAAACATTTATTCCCTATTGAGTAATCTTAGTATCTCTTGCGATCAACCTCATCAGCTCCCAAATATAAACATTCCTTTATTAACTACAAAAACATCCGTTTTCATGAAAGCAACAATTAGCCACCAGCTCTCCTCGAAACCACGAGGAAACGAAGATTTGACTGGATTACTGTCAGTGAAAGTAGCCGTCGTCGTCCTCCTCCTGCCGGAAATTGCTTGGCACCGTCCCACCGAAGATTTAAGACACCGTGCTGCTGCTTAATATGTCATTAGACCCTGTTATGAGGAAGTTAGCCCCGGGCGGTAAGCGGATGCCTGTGGAGAATTTGACGGGAACCTAAAGGTGTTGAACTCTAATGGCTTCTGCTGCTGCTGCTTTGAAGGTGCTTGCAGGTGTTGATGGTTTCCTCGGTAGGTAGCCGAGAGTTTTAGAAGTTTGTGAGTTTTAAACGTAAAGGCTGGAAGAACAGTTTCGGCAGGATGGTATTTAATCTTTAAGTATGCGTAATGTATTGACAGTACATGACATAAATGTGTACATTTATGTATGTTTTCTTGGTGATAGTACCATGTTGACATAGTCTTGATTTTTAGCGGTAAATCATAAAAAAATGTTGTATTTATGATTATTAAAATATGCCACGAAATTCGTCAAGAACATACGCGTCGGTATGAATACCCTTATACTCATCTATTTTCGCGAATGCTTGTATATAAATCATTCTACACAGAAGCGTACTACATAATCATCATCACACCACCGCAATAAAAAAGAAATATTGGATATATAATCATATAAATTGTCATGAAATTTGGCTGGAACACACGCATCAGTTATGTATACCCGCATACTTACCGATTTCCGTGAATGCTTTTGTATAAATTATTTTACACAGACTCGTACATAATCATCATCATCATCATGTTCACACAACCTCGTTTTCGCTATTCAAAGGAGAATGTCCAGGGAACTCCATTTCTCTCTTAGTTCCTACAGGAGGCTTCGCTGGTACAGTTCACATTCCTAGACCTTCCGTAGGTACAAATGACATTATCTCCGTTGCGAGACCCACATAGCTGACCAGGTTCTCGCTTTAAAGGGATGTTGGTTTATCCGGAGGACGGCGCCTGGTATGGAGGAACGCTAATGGCATTGGAAAACGCGCCAGGAGGAACGGGGAGAGAGAGAGAGAGAGAGAGAGAATTTTATAGTTGAAATGGTGGTGGGCTTGTCTGATAATGTTTGCCGAAGGCTACCGGGAATTATAATTGATTTCGACCTAAGCCTTAAGAGTGATGAAGGGTTGCAGTTCTGGAATAACAGAAAAAAATAAAGACAGTAATGCTATGATTGTGTTCCAGGTTTGTCCATGTATTTTTGTCCAGGTATTGTAGTTCATGCATCTGTATGCATGTAAATAAGCATTTTGGGGCTCTTAAAACTGAAAAAGTGTCGAAAATTAAGAAAATAAAACTTAAATGGTCCTTCCTTTTTAGGTGTAGGGAGCATATGGACAGAATTTGATTGACTGATTGATTGATGGTACCTTCGAGTTTCATCGAACGTTATATTCATTTTACTTTTACTTTTCCTCCCACGTGTCTCTTACATTTACCTTGTAGTTTGGAGGCATTCATCTAGATGCACTCACAAAATCAGAGTTGCTAGATGATGAAAGGGGAATTTGAGAAATATCTGGGAAAAAGGTTGGGAGAGTGAAACCACTGGAAAGGCATGAATAGCTGAATTTCACAGAGACCACTTTGAGCTCAAAGTGCGTTTACGTGAGTTAAAGCGTTTCAGTCCTTTTTATTTATGCTGCAGTCTTTGTCCAACAAGAAATTTATCCTCGCTTCCTACCTCAGGTAACATTCCGTTACCGCTCCAGTAAAACTGGAACGGTAAAAAGAGGGTGGTTGATCCGTTCCCTCACATCCCGGAGAATAGCTGCAGAATTATGAGCTTTTCTCGTTTGCATTCGAAATGAAATTCCCCCGTCAGTTTTCCTCGTGTTTTCCGAGCGAGCGGCGCCTGATTTTGCTTTCGGCGGAGTGTGGGATCCTCTGGTCTACGTCAACTAAGTTTTTTTTTTTTGTCTCGTGAAATAAGGAAAGTAGAAATCAGTAGAGAGTAATTTCAGGGTTTGAGGTGTCATTAAAGATAAGGGAAAGACGCAATTTTAGACGTGAAATAGGTTAGGGTATTATCATAATGGAATCACGGAAATGTCATATTCAGGGAGGTAATGTCATATTCAACACATGACTATGTTGTGCACGGTATATAAAAGGGTAGCAGTTGGTATGTGGTCACATATGTTGTATAAGCAACATATATGTATGTGTTAGTGTATGCGTGTTTAATATCTGCTTATGTGCCTGTTTAATATATGAATTATATGCGTATCCTTACTACTTTTATCAACGTGTTTGATATAATCACGTGTTCAGTACACCATTACCAGTAACCTTAATGTATAATAATGCAACCCGGCAAACGTGGTAATGTAAATGTCATATTTAAAAAAAAATACGAGAGAGAGAGAAGAAGCGATTCTAATTCTTAAGGGCTTTTCCTCTAACCCTTATCGATTTTAGCCAAGGAAAAAGCCTAACCACTTGTTTCATATTTGGAGAGAGAGAGAGAGAGAGAGAGAGAGAGAGAGAGAGAGAGAGAGAGCATATTGCTTATCCACCCAGCTTTAAATTATACCAAGTAGCGTTTGAAACTTGACGCAATTTTCAGTCAATTTTTCCGCCACTTGCGCAAGGCTACGCTTTTACAGTACGTACGTTATCTAGAGTAAATATCCTTTGGCCATTCCCCTAAAAATAGTCTCCTTATCTCTTAGCGCATGAATTCCTTAGCTTTCGGATATTATCTTTTTTTTTTTTTGCCTTCTATCTTTTTTATCTTTTTTTTTTTTGACATTTAAAATAAAGTACACACCGTTATCTCCCTTGAAAGCTATTTTGGCGTTCCCCACTCTCTCCTAATTGCTACACGGACCTCTCTCTCTCTCTCTCTCTCTCTCTCTCTCTCTCTCTCTCTCTCTCTCTCTCTCTCTCTCTCTCTTACGAAAATGGAGTTAATGATTAGGATTTTCCCTGGCTAAAATCTATAAGGATCAGAGAAAAGTCCGTAAGAATTTAAAGACCTCTCTCTCTCTCTCTCTCTCTCTCTCTCTCTCTCTCTCTCTCTCTCTCTCTCTCTCTCTCTCTCTCTCTCTTTCTTCAAACTGAATTAAATGGTTAGGATTTTCCTTGGCTAAAATCTATAAAGTTAGAGAAAATTCAAAGACTTGAAATCCCCCTCTCTCTCTCTCTCTCTCTCTCTCTCTCTCTCTCTCTCTCTCTCTCTCTCTCTCTAAACATACAACAAGCAAGTTAAAGTTTTCCTTGGCCAAAATCGATAAGGATTAGAGAAAAGCCCATAAGAATTAGAATGTCTCTCTCTCTCTCTCTCTCTCTCTCTCTCTCTCTCTCTCTCTCTCTCTCTCTCTCTATGGTTTCCTAGATACAGCCTAGACACCGCCCCATTATCTTTATCATCCTCATCATTTATATTTTATCTTGGCAGTGAGGCGTTGGAGGTCAACGTTGCTTCGTTATCATAATATTCATCAAAAATTATGAGGACGGAGTGACCTTACCCTCTTTTGTTGATTTTTAATCTGTTATTCTTTTATGTCATTAATTTAATTTTAGTTTTCTGTTAAAGAAGACTACTATGCCGGCTTTGTCTGTCCGTCCGCACTTTTTTCTGTCTGCCCTCAGAACTTAAAGACTACTGAGGCTAGAGGGCTGCAAAATGGTGTGTTTGTCATCCACCCACCAGTCATCAAACACACCAAATTGTAGGCCTCTTGCCTCAGTAGTTTTTATTTTATTAAAGGTTAAAGTTAGCCATGGTCGTGCTTCTGGCAACGATATTGGCCAGGCCACCACCGGGCCATGATTAAAGTTTCATGGGTCGCGGCTCATTCAGCATTATACCGAGACCACCGATGGATAGATCTATTTTCGGTGGCCTTGACTATACGATGGACAAAAAACTGGATTGCGCCGAGGAAATTTCGGCGCATTTTTTACTTGTTGTTTTCGTCTATGGAATCAGACCACGTTTAAGATTTTCTAAAACCATTGGTATAGTAATAATAATAAGAGGTTTGATTACCCTTAGCAAAATATTCCCCTGATCTGACGACTGGTTTTTCGTTTGTGTTTTTGTGTTTTTAATCCGCTGAGGCAGAAAAATATAGACATGTTTTAGCCAAGCTGCTGATTATAGGACCGGTTTTATCTCGAAGCTTTATTAGCCAAAGGCTTCCAAATTTACTCCTTCATTCTAAAATATTTTCAAACCATTTTGTTTCATTGCTTCATCTCAGGCGTTGTTGACAGTGATACATCTAGACTTAATCCCTCCTTATAGACAAAATTGGGTTGACCGCGCGTTGGCAACATCGCATAACGAGGCTAGTTAGGTAATATCCCTCGACATAAACTGTCCTCATTGAATATCTCATTGTCATTTTCTTTCTAGGTCATATTCATGTTGGGGAAAATATTTTTTTCCTTGGATCTCGATAAACCACCTTTTGAGACCAGGTCAAATTTGTAATTTTGTTTTTCTCTTGACGACAAAATAGAGTTTTATGTTTTTTTCTGTGGATACCATAGTGAAGTTTAGTAATGTATTTTTCCTGAAATCAGATTGAGGTTTTGTAATGTGTTTTTTCTCCTAAGACCTGATAAATGTTTGGCAATGTATTTTTTGGTGAGACCTAATTGAAGTTCTGTAAAATATTTTTCTCCTGAGACCAGATTGAAGTTTTGCAATGTTTTTTTTTTTTTCTTGAGACCAGATTGAAGGACTGTAGTGTTGAAGCTTGTCTTGAGACCAGATTAGAGTTATTTTAATGAACTTTTTTTCTTGAGGTCTAATAAATATTTTTCAATATTTTTTCTCCCCCGTAGAGGAAGAAAAAATATTCGGCCCCAAGCTGCAACCCCTTTCGTTCCTTTTACCGTACCTCCTGTCATATTCTCTTTCTTCCATCTTACTTTCCACTCTCTCAAACAATTGATTCATATTGCAACTGCGAGGTTTTCCTCCTGTTACACCTTTCAAACCTTCTCCTGTCAGTCTCCGTTTCAGCGCTGATTGACCTCATAGGTCCCAGTGCTTGGCCTTTGGCTTAAATTCTGCATTTAATTCAGTTCAATTCAGTATGTTTTCTCTTGAAGTTTATCCTGTTCCTCCATAGAAATTGAAGCCTGTCGGCTGCCAACATCTGTCAGTTCTCTCTCTTTCTCTTTGATGACCTGCTTCAGGAATTTTTCGTTATGAAGTTGTCTGTCCATCCGCACTTTTTCTGCCCGCCCTCAGACCTTAAAAACTACTGAGGCTAGAGGGCTGCAAATTGGTATGTTGATCATCCACCCTCCAATCATCAAACATACCAAGTTGCAGCCCTCAACCTCAATGGTTTTATTTTATTAAGGTTAAAGTTAACAATAATCATTAAAATCTGGTAACGATATAGGACAGGCCACCACTGAGCCGTGGTTAAAGTTTCATGGGCCGCGGCTCATACAGCATTATGCCGAGACCACCGAAAGATAGCTGTATTTTCGGTGGCCTTGATAATACTCTGTAAAGAAAACTCGATTGCGCCGAAGTAACTTGCTCATTTTTTACATGTTAAATATAAAACTGGTGTTAGAGCTACTGAGGGTTCGACGCATGGCCATTTGTAGATTTTTTTTATTTTTCCAAAAAATGGGTCATGTGTTTGCGAACCGTGCTGAGTAACTGGGAACCCAAAGCAGACTGCGTCGTAATTCTTAATATTTTAATTCTATTCTTGGTCGTCGGTTTGGTGGTCGTTCTTCGTTTAATATTTATTACTTTTAAGATGAAAGGAAGTAAATAATGACACTGTTTAGAGAATTAAGATATAAATTTAATTTTTTAAAAATTTTTATTCTTCCTGTTGGTTGTACATTACATATACTATATATATGTATATATATGTGTGTGTGTATATATATATGGATATATATATATATATATATATATATATATATATATATATATATATATATATATATATATATATATATATATATATATATATATACATATATTTGTGTGAAATATACTTTTTGTAAGAAATATCTGCCACTTCGTACCCAGCCTGAATTTCCGCTGTGGCTTTATCTTTAGTATAATATTTCAAAACTGTAATCTTTTATACAGCACTTTAATCTTGTGGGATCAGAAGAGTCCAACCATGAACTTTCCCTGACCGGTATTATTTGGAAACACAAAGAACGATTTAGGTGGCACTTTGGGGATGTTATTCAGGACAAGCGACCATTAGTAAGACACACTGGACTCGTGTCCGGGTTCGTCCTGAATGGCACTTGGTGTATTTGCTTGTAAATTACGTATACACACGTCATTAAAACATGGAAATAATAGGAAAGTGTAATGAATGATATTTGGTGTATTTGTGTGTGCATTGCATATACACACGTCATTAAAACATGAAAATAATAGGAAAGTATAATTAATAATATTTGTGGTTTGTTTAATGTTGTATATATATAGATCATTGAAAACAGTAATTTTTTTAAAGATCTGAGGCGGACCAAGAAGAAAAGTGCGGACAGGAAAAAAAAAAAAGTGCGGACGGACAGACAAAGTCCGCGCAATAGTTTTCTTTTACAGAAAGCTAAAAAAACAGGCATTAACAAAACCTCGAAAAAACACCAACCCGATCTTACCACGCCCTTCGTCGCTTCCGTGACTATTCAGTAGAAGTGTCCACTCTGAAAAAAAAAAAAACCTGGATGCGAAAACTTTTCTTCTTTCCGATCTACGAATGACTTGCGGACTCGTCAGAGAGTCTTCGAAAAGAGAGAGAGGGGGCGAGGGGAGGAGGGTAGAGGGGTAAGGGGGAGGGGGTGGTAATAAGGGAACGACCGAACTCTTTGACGAAAATAAGACCCCTTGGAAAGGAAGTTTTGTGAAGATTTGAGATGGCGGTGCTGAGGGAGGGAATTTTTGATATTCAGGATCCCGAGGAGTCAAAAACAATCAAGAGAGAGAGAGAGAGAGAGAGAGAGACGGAAGCGGTGAAGGCAACCATGTTGTGAAATTATAGCTCTCGAGTCATTGCAAAATGCAACGTCATCGTTGCTAGGCAATTGGGCGATATGTTGTCAATGTATAAATTGCAACGACTGGCTGTGGTGCAATTTATATATATATATGTATGTATATATATATATATATATATATATATATATATATATATATATATATATATATATATAATATAAATATATTTATATATATAAATATATTATATATACTGTATTATTATATATAAGTATATATAAATATAATAATATATACTATATATACATGCATACATATATACATACATACATACATACATACATACATACATACATACTTCACTTCCATTACATACGGAGTTATCCGTGCAAAGTTAGTTCACCAAAACAAAGGAGGTCTTATTAGACCTTTCCATACTTGAGAACAGTATTATTTCGGGTTGGGGGGGAGGGGTGAGAGAGGCGGGGTTTCTCCGTGAATAGCCAGATGCCATCAGCTTCCCGAAGTGAAAGTTGACGAGATTCTTACGGAGAAATGAAAGTCCTTTTTAAAGGAATAATCATAGTAACGTTCATAGTGAAAGATGAGATATTCTGACATTGTTTTCTGTTTATACTAAAAGCCCTTCAGAGGGTTTTCGGAAGCCTGCTGCCCAGATCTTGTTATTAGTGAGATTGAAAGGAAGAGTTGTGGGATCTCCTGTGAAAGATTGACGTATGTAATTTGATGTATGTAGGAAATGAAATCGTTCCGGATTTTTTTCATGAATTTTTGCTTGGGGTTAGCAATAATAATAATGATAATAATAATAATTTATCATTATTATTATTATTATTATTATTATTATTATTATTATTATTATTATTATTATTATGAATTTTAACTTTGTAATAACACAACAAATGAATGAAAGCGTAAATCAATGATAATCTTGTCGTCGAGAGATACTAAAATCTCACTAAACCTCAGTCCTATTTTTAGACGACATAATTGTATTTTTTTCCTCTGTAACTACAAACAACAACAACAACAGCAGTATAACGCCTGTCCTTGCCAACACCCCACAGGACCATTACGGTAACCCATACCGCAGGATCCGCTGACAATTTGTCCCATAATGGAAGCGAAAAATCAAAGGAGAATCTTTTCTGGTTGTTTCCGCAAACTTTTAGCTGATTGATTTTGCTTGGACGTAGACAGAGTTTGAGTCTTGGTGGCTTCAGTGATGTACTATAGTTACTGAGAGGCTTCTACAAATAGTATTTTGTGTTTTAGTCATTCAGGAAAATCCTGTAAATCCTTTGAATATTTTAGATTTGAAAAGCTTTTACAAACAGCATTATGTGTTTTAGTCATTCAGGAAAACCTGTAAATCCTTTGAATACTGTAAATTTGAAAGGCTTTTACAAACAGCATTTTGTTGTGTAGCCATTCAGGAAAAGCCTATGAATATCTGAGTAATTCACATATGAATTTGAAAGGTATTTTTAGAACTTAGCACGATTCATTTTCCATAAATCACCGAAATTCTTCGTGTTGTTTAGTCATTCAGGAAAAGCCTGTACATATTTGAGTAATTCATATTTGAATTTGAAAGGTATTTTTAGAACTGAGCATGATTCATTTCCCACAGGTCAGCTAAATTCTTCACGATTCGCTTCACTGCATTATGAAAAGAATTAATCTTTCGTCACTCCATAAGGGAATTTCTTAATTATCGTAAAGAGTTGGAAGAGAATCTTCCGGTCGTCATAAAGTATGTAAATTGTTTATTAATTAGAGTAGGATTTGGATGTGTGAAAAAAAAATTTGCTTCTATCTTCCACTTCATCCACTCCTTAAGGTTTTTTCCTCTTTAAAAAAAAATGGCAAAACTCGCTACACATCAACGCGACAACTGGATAAGGATTTGTAAATAGACATTTTTTTATTTATTCCATATGTCCACTTCAACCACTCCCTGACTTTTAATTTGTTTTTTCTGTCTTCATTAAAAAAATGAAAGTCACCACTTATATTATTATTATTTATTATTATTATTATTATTATTATTATTATTATTATTATTATTATTATTATTATTATCAACAAAATAGTTTTACCAGACCACTGAGTTGATTATCAGCTCTGCCAGGAGCTGTGAAAGAGTTTGTTTTACTTCTTTTTATTGTTTTTTTTTTATATATATTGTCAATTAAGTTACGATTTTTCAAAGCACGACAAACTTCAGAGGGGCGAATTTCACGCAACATTGACCACCCTGAATTCTCCTTCAACTTCGCTTGTTTTGGGAGAGTGTTGAAAAACAAGTTTTGAAAAACATCGCTCAGTTGGTATTGAATCTCTGATCACGTCTTGCAGCCAGGGTAACGTATCAATGACAGCACGTTCGACGTCGAGGCGTTTACAGTTCATGAGTGAGTCTCTCTCTCTCTCTCTCTCTCTCTCTCTCTCTCTCTCTCTCTCTCTCTCTCTCTCTCTCTCTCTCTCGCTGAGTTTCATTATTTTGCTTTTATGATTTTACCAGCCTTTCTCTTTTCACGCATATATTCCGTAAATGAATACATCACGAGAGAATATGATTCGACTCTCTCTCTCTCTCTCTCTCTCTCTCTCTCTCTCTCTCTCTCTCTCTCTCTTTGGGTGGACCTACATTGTAAGAATATGATTCAAGTCCAAGTAGGTGTAATTCGTATTGAATGAGTCTCTCTCTCTCTCTCTCTCTCTCTCTCTCTCTCTCTCTCTCTCTCTCTCTCTCTCTCTCTCTCGTTTGTTCCGGTCTCTCTATCTCAGCGGAGGGGAAAAATAGGGACATTATCGACTCCTTTTCCCCACGGCATTGATGACATAACGAAGAAAAAAAAGAAATGAAAAGATTAAAAAAAGTAGAAAAAAAATAAACCCACAAGGCTGGAAGAGTCATCGATCCCCTAAGTAGAGCCCCTTTCACACACACACACACACACACACACACACACACACACACACACACACAGGGGCCTAGGACTGAATGGGTCTTCAGACAGACAGAAGGAATCCTCTGTTGCCAAGAAGAGAGGAGAGAAAAAAGGCTAAACATAAATATGAAAAGATCTTCGACATATCCCGTAAGAGATGACATTAGGATCATGCCATAATGGATGAAGAAGATCAAAGACGAGGAATACACACACACACACACACACACACACACACACACACACACAGCTGGCGGGGTCATGGCTGTGGGACCGGGTTCACAAAGTCTAGATGCAAATGGGTAGCATCAGCATCTGCTGGGGTAAAAGAAAAAGGGGGTGATGGGGTACGGGGTAGCAACCTCACCCTTAAAAATACCACCAGAAGGGTGTATCCTTTTGAGGTGTGGGCTTTGTTAAGATACGTACATACATATAATGTATATAATTCTCTTTATCTCTCTCTCTCTCTCTCTCTCTCTCTCTCTCTCTCTCTCTCTCTCCATATATATATATATATATATATATATATATATATATATATATATATATATATATATATATATACATATATATATAATTTATATATACATGATTATATATGTATGTGTATATATAGATGTATAAATTTTAAAATATTTTATATGTTTATATATATATATATATATATATATATATATATATATATACATATATATACACTGTAAACATAAATAAAATGTCTGACTTGACTGCATCAAGTGTTGTGCTTCGTCCAGCCAACTTGATCAGCTTTCGCGGAGTTGGCGGAAACTTCTGAAGCGGTATGGAATTTTAAATCTCTTTGAGCCGCTCCCTTCCAATTTAAGGTACACACAGTGGTCAGTGGCCACTGAAAAAAAAAATAAAACCGACCAGCTTAAGTGAGAGTTAGAGAGGGTGAGAGAAAATTTAATAAAGAAAGTTGTGTTAGACGTTTAGGAGGCGTCTCGTATCTTGGTGGTTTCAAATTATGTTCCCAAGTTTGTGTCCAGGCGGTTAGTTAGTTATAAGATATAATGTGAAGTCGTTTAGTTAGTTATAAAACATTGTGTAAAGACAGTTATTTATTTATAGAATCTAATGTAGAGACAGTTATTTAGTTATAGAATATAATGTAAAGACAGTTATTTAGTTATACAATCTAATGTAAAGATGGTTATTTTCATATAAGATATATATAATATGAAGATGGCTAGTTAGTTATATATAATATGAAGATGGCTAGTTAGCTATGTATAATATGAAGATGGCTAGTTAGTTATATATAATAGGAAGATGGCTAGTTAGCTATATATAATATGAAGATGGCTAGTTAGCTATATATAATATAAAGATGATTAGTTAACTATATATATATGAGAAAGATAGTTAGTTAGCTATATATAATATGAAGATGGCTAGTTAGCTATATATAATATGAAGATGGCTAGTTAGCTATGAAATATGATACGAGGATGGTTGGTTAGTTATAAAACATGTGTAGGCGATTATTTAGTTATGAAACATAGTGTAAAGACGGTTAGTTATCTATGAATTATAATTTTAAGACGGTTAGTTAGTTATAAGACACAGTATAAAGACAGTTATTTACTTACAAGTTACAATGTAAAGACGGTTAGTTACTTATAATTATTTATTTATAAGTTACCATATAAAGACGGGTAGTTACTTATAATTATTTACTTATAAGTTACAATGTAAAGACGATTAGTTACTTATGATTATTTACTTTAAGCTACAATGTAAAGACGGTTAGTTACTTGTACAATATAATGTATATAACCAGGCCGCCTGGTTATAATTCTTCACCTCTCGAAGGCCCCGTCTTCATAGAATGGAATAAGTTGAATTATCTCTCCTCATCATAGAATGGAATAAGATGAATCACCACTTATCTCTTAATGGGGATTCTGTGTTAGCTCCGGGGCCAGAACTGGATAGCTGTGCGGATTGTTAATTGAATTTCTATTATTTGTTATTAGCGGGTAATTATGGTCAATTAATATTTTGGCATTCTGAAGAGACTAACGAATCAGAATTCAATATATTTATTATATTATATGCATTGCTTTTTGAGATACGCTGAAAGCTAAAGCTATCGACCGATTGCTATCGGAAATCTGTAAATTATCGGAAGTTGTCATAAATTTTCATATTTGTTCATTTTAAGAGAAAATGTTCAGACATGCTGAGTGAAGAATGAAATTTATCGCATTTCCTTTAATTAAATGGGTGCTGAGATTGCGGATTGAAAGGATTTATTGCCTCCGGAGATTTATTAGATGTTAGTGTTGTAAAAATTCAATTGATGTGATGCCCTCGGTAAAAGGATAACTAGATTATTGCTTATGAATTTTGTGGTTTCCTTCTTTGGAGATTAAGTGGCGAGAGTTGAAATTATAGTGGCCAGCATGCTTGCCTCACTAGGGAGACGGCCCGGGTTCAATCCAAGAGCGAGTAGGAACGCTTTGCGGCCGTCCTGTTAAATCTCATTTCATCTAACCTAACCTAACCCAACCTAACTTAGGGTATGATAAAAAAGACAGGCCTGGTGTAATACTAGCATACACATCAGGAATTTGCAACCGGGTCATGTTCCATCGGATGTGTGACCCACCGTGACGGGTCTCCAACATGTATTGGACGTGAATCGTAGTCTGCATTTGTAGTCGGCAGTGTTGCCACAGACTGAGTGCCGTCCTCTGCCTCCAAGACAGTTGACACATGGGCTCGATCCTGCGCGGTTTTGAAGTGTGTGAGATTGACAGGCGTAGGTCTTCTGAATGGTTTGGTTCGGCTAATTCAGAAGCGACGCCTGGGAAAGACCTCGTTAAAAACAGCAGCGACCCCGACTGTGGAGTTATGCTGAGAAAAAGAAACTGATTCGGGAAGCAGTTTGATTCATGTTTATAAAATGACCTTTCAAGCTCGAGATGAATAAAAATAAGTATGAGGGTACGATTTTTATAACAGCTTTATTGGTTGACTTGCTTTTACCATGTACGAGTAAATTATTTGTAGTGCGCACCGTGGCCTGAAAATTAAAAAGTATAATTGCCTCATTATTTACGTATTCGGCTGTTTATTGCACTTACTTTTAATGCATATTTTTTTCTCGTTTACCGGTATCCTTTTATATAAAAAAAATAATTTGCAATTTATGATGTACGTAAATATTTGTTTTATTTTTTTCACAAATGGTGTCCAATTGTTTGGAAGAAAAAAAGAAAAAGAAGTGTGCTTCCAATTTCAGGCAATTAGAGAGAGAGAGAGAGAGAGAGAGAGAGAGAGAAACATTCCAGTGAAATTCCAAAGGGTTCATCGTAACGAGTCTCAGTTGGACCCCTCTTGACCTTCATTGGTGTCGAGTGTTTTGGGATAATTAAGCTATCCTTTTTCCTCCTCTGAAGATACAAACATTTCCAATGTTTTCCCAAGGAGGAAAGTGCTACATTGACGAAGTCTTATTGAATCTTTTTAAACTCTTATTTTATTTCTGTAGCACATTGAGAGAGAGAGAGAGAGAGAGAGAGAGAGAGAGAGAGAGAGAGAGAGAGAGAGAGAGAGAGAGAGTTTCATTTCTGTAGCACATTGAGAGAGAGAGAGAGAGAGTATTTTATTTCTGTAGCACATTGAGAAAGAGTGAGAGAGAGGGAGAGAGTATTTTATCTCTATAGCACAGTGAGAGAGAGAGAGAGAGAAATTTTATTTCTGTAGCACATTGAGAGAGAAAGAGAGAGAGAGAGAGAGAGAGAGAGATTAGATGTACAGTTAACGGCACACATATTCAACAGAAAAAGCAGGCAGATTCAGGCGTAGATATAAAGATGAGATATCGAACCAGCAGATATGTACATATATTGATACAGAGAATTAGAGTGAATAGTATTACTGTTGCATTGTGATGCAGAGACAAAGAACAAATTATGTAAATATCTTTTCATACATCTAAATGAAACTACACGGACAGAGACTAATATATATATATATATATATATATATATATATATATATATATATATATATATATATATATATGTATATATATATATATATAATAATGTGTGAGAGAGAGAGATGTGAGAGAGAGAGAGAGAGAGAGAATTTTGTTGTAATTATTTAAAACAACGGGTATGGCGTAAATTCAATTAAGGCCCACCTGATATCCAAGTGGGCGCCAGATGTTCACATACATCAGTCTTTACTTAGCCTTTATTAGCTCTTTTTACTTATTAATGAGCCAATACTTATTTTTCGTGACATTTATATAAATGTATTTGAAGCGAAACGATAAAACCATCGCGGATCTCATTACCAATGTTGGTTTCTTGATACACACGGAAAGCTCCTCCTTTCTAATGAACACCATATTTTTGAAGCCCTGAATAATAATAATAATATGCCCTAAATAATAATAATAATAATATGTAATAATAATAATACGTCAGTCCCTTTACACTTCTCACTCTGCACTTCACATCGTTACTATTACTTTGAACTTATTTTGACTTTAATTTTGACTATTATTATGAGTGTACCCATTCCCTAAAAAATGGCGATAACACAAAAGAGGGTCGGGACGACAGGTCCTGGCCCTCGGAGCGTTACTTACCATTGCGAAGATCTGACCATGGTACCGCCACTCTGCATGCTTATACAGGGAAGGGGGCCAATTTTCAAAGCGCTTACCCCGGGCTGGACGACGTCAAGTATAAACGTGGAATTTATATGAATTCATATTTCGTTTTATAGTAAAAATATTTTTACTCTTATTAAGTATTATTCTTAAACTCTTCTTATCCTCCAATTCAGTCGTGAAACTGCATCGTCATTTCAGCATGTCGGCGTCATCCAATTATCGATTTTTCGTAAAACCTTTAATTTCCAATTACCGGTGAATCAAAGGAAACATCTGGGATCCTCTGAAAGGGCTAGAACGTCCTCTTTCCTAGAAAGAGAAAGTCGATTGCAAAGAAGGTGCCTTCGATACAAATGCATGAGGTACATTATGCATGATTCATATGTGCCGTTTTTGTTCATTAATAATAATAATAATAATAATAATAATAATATTTCGATTATAAGTCATATACATTATTTTACAAAAAAAGGAAGTGGTGCCAAGGTGCTGTTGTTTTCTTACTAAGATGGAAAACCCATCCCAAAATAATCATAAATAATAATAATAATAATAATAATATTTTTTCGAAAATATACATTATTTTATAAATAAGAGGTGATGCAAAGGTGCTGTTGTTTTCATAGTAAGAGAATCAACCCCTCCCAAAATATCAGAGAGAATAGATGGCGCCTTATGTGAGCAGTTTTATAATATTCCAAAAATGACAAGAATTAAAGAATATATCTTTCTTCTGGTTGGTTATATGGGAAAGGGGACAGTGAAAGTGCGCTCTCTTTAGCAGTTAAATGTGGCGTGCGGTTACCGTAGAGTTTAGGCCCCGGACTGCAAGTGATTATTGTCTGCTGAGAAAAGATGGTAATAGTTTCTTGCCGCTTAAAATGTCGTTGTATGACGCTGGTATTAGCTGTGCTAACCACCTCTCAGTAACTGTAATAGTTACCCTTGTCATTACACTCAGTACCGGAGGAAACGAACATAAATCACACAGCTCTCAACTGCATTCCAGCAAGGATCCTTCGCAACTACTGGAAATTGAGACAACTCAGTCCTAAGGAACTTCATGAAGTTAGGACGGGAAGCGCGACCCCTTGAACGTCTGAAGTTCCACTCGCTTGTTCCAATTAGACAGGAAATACTACCGAGGGTAAAGTTGTGTGTCGTCAAAGGGACAGAAAGGAGTTTTTTTTATGTAATTTAACAGGAAGTTTAGAGAGAGGGGGAGCAGTGGCATTGGTGGGCTCGAGAATTTCCGTTTGGTTTTATTGCGATCGTGTAAGAGACGCGTCCTGAAGCACTTGGTTGTGTATGTTTATAAGTAGGTGTTTTAAAAAGATGGTTTTGACTTACTCAGACTCAGAAATTCTATGATTATTCAGAATAAGACGTTATATTATTGAACCAGTTTTAGAACAGTTTGCAGAGAAGTGATTTCTCTCTCTCTCTCTCTCTCTCTCTCTCTCTCTCTCTCTCTCTCTCTCTACAGGAAGCACAATGCAGTGTTTTCTAATGCGATTAGCGTGTCATTATTGGAAGCTGACCCTAAAGCGAATTAGGATAATCAGCTTCCATTCATATTTCAGTAATGTTATGAGCTCCCTCCCTAGAATGTGTCATTACGCTAATGACGTGTAATCATGTATGAAAGTACTCGGCGTAATTGGCCTGCTCCATGTCCGGTGTAGAACGATAATGACTGTTTATCTCAGTTGCACCTTTAACCTTCATTATAAATTCACTGTAAGTTTATTGATGATGAAATGTGTTATTTAGTCGTCTTGGAAGTGTGATGGGATGATTATCATTATCATTATTATTGTTATTATTGTTGTTTTGTTGTTGCTATTGCTATTTTATCGTTGTTGTTCTTCGTGTTGTTTTTCGTTTATAACATAGGCATTGATAGTGACTGTAAAAAAAAATTTTTTCATTCTAAGTAGACAACTGGTGCCATGTACACTTTACAGGTAAATAACCAGATAGCCATGTTCTTGGTGACCTTGACCTCATGAATTTCCAATGTCCTTGAAAGATCTAACTTCCTGACCTTGAGACCTTGACTTTCTCAAGTACTCCTGGCGGATGAACAACTTTATCTGGCAGCACCAGAGTTGATTTATTGTATCCCGGTGCAAAAATAGCTAAATTGATAGATATGCGTAGCCCCCGTAGGGGGGTAGTACCGTAAGTGCACCTCGTGCGGTGCACTGTAGGCATTACTTAAGGTTCTTTGCAGCGTGCCTTCAGCCCCTAGCTGTAACACCTTTCGTTCCTTTTACTGTACCTCCTTTTATATTCTCTTTCTTCCATTCTTACTTTCCACCCTCTCCAACAGTTGATTCATAGTGCAACTGCGAGGTTTTCCCTCCTGTTACACTCTTTTCAAACCTTTACTGTCAATTTTCAGCGGTGAACGACTTCATTTAGTCCTGTGTTTGGCCTTTTATCCAAACCCTATTTGGCCTTTATCCAAAATTTATATTTGGCCTTTATCCAAAATTCTATATTTGGCCTTTATCCAAAATTCTATATTCCATTCCAGCTAACACCACCACCACCTGCCATTTATTTTAGAATCAGTGTTCGTGAAGAAGCTTCTGATCCAGAATAGATGTCAGGTCAAAACCTGTTCTTTAATATTTAGTGATCAGGATGCTTTATTGTATTGTATTGTGTTGTATTGAAACTGTATTGCAGAAGCCTTCAGTATCTCTAAGGGAGAGAAAAAAGCTGAATAAAATCACGCTTCTTGGCGTCATAGACCGATGAATCCTTCTTTGTACTGATATTCTATTTTGAAAAGAGTATTGTAGAAGCCCTTAGTAACTCTTAAGAGGAAATAACTATATGAAACCATGCTTCTTTACGTCATAGACCGACGAATCATCTTTATACGGATGTTTTATTTTAGAAGACTATTGTAGAAGCCTGCAGTTTCTTTGAGGAAAGAACTGAATAAAACTACACTTCTTTGCCTCATAGACCCATGAATGCATCTGTTTAAGTATGTTTTGTTTTTAGAAGACTATTGTAGAAGCCTTCAGTTTCTCTCAAAGGAAAGAACTGAATAAAACTATACGTCTTTGCCTCATAGACCCATGAATGCGCCTGTGTACGCGTGTTTTATTTTTAAAAGACTATCGTAGAAGCCTGCGGTTTCTCTCAGAGGAAGAACTGAATAAAACATACTTCTTTGCCTCATAGACCCATGAATGCACCTGTGTACGTGTGTTTTATTTTTAAAAGAGTATCGTAGAAGCCTGCAGTTTCCCTGAGAGGAAAGAAATGAATAAAACTATACTTCTTTGCCTCATAGACCCATGAATTAATCTGTGTACGTATGTTTTGTTTTTAAAAGAGTATCGTAGAAGCCTACAGTTTCTCTAAGAAGAAAGAACTGAATAAAACTATACTTCTTTGCCTCATAGACCCATAAATTAATCTTTGCACGGATGTTTTATATTTAGAAGAGCATTGTAGTATCCTTCAGTTACTGAACTGAAACTAAATTACGATTCTCTGCGTCATAGACCGACGCATTAATCCCAGCCCGCAGAGAATTGCCAGGTTACAAATTTAACCGCTTCGAGAGTCTCGTTCCAATAATACAGTATTTCAAGGGGGGCGCCGGGCTCTATGCTTCATTAGGTTTTAATGAAAGGTCAGTCTGACGTCGAGCCGAATGCAATAGACGAATAATCATTACTCGGGGATTGGTAATCCTCTTAGGATTACACGACTCAGTGCCTGTTTCTTTCCTGCCACTGCCGGACTTAGGAATTATCTTCGTGATTTTGCTTCCTGGTTTATAGATTTCCTTATGATTTATCTTAATATTATTGTCATGGGGTAGAAAATGTATTAGGTTGCCCGTTCCGTCGGCCCATGCTGTGTAGAAGAAAGTGTGCTTGTGAAGTCTGGAAGCCATATAGGAGTAATTCATGTCGTTATCTTTGTTTTTTTTTTTTTTTTTTTTTTTTTTTTTTTTTTTCAGTGAAAATTGTGGCATTAGGGATATAAATATTAAGGACGAAAGTGTGTGTGTTAATGAAAGTTGTAATTATTTATATATATATATATATATATATATATATATATATATATATATATATATATATATATATATATTATATATGTGTGTGTATACATCTTATCTTACGTACTTCAAGTTTATTTATTATTATTATTATTATTACTATTATTTTATTATTGTTATGGAGATAGGGCTAGAGCACATTTGAATGGAATAATGCCTTCGAGGTACCTGGACATTCCCCCTACTTACCTGACACACTCTCTCCCATTACCTAAACCCCAAAAAAAAAAAGTAAAGCTAACAGTGATGTCTCTTTCCTTATTCTTTCCTCTCCCTTCTTATTGTGTGTGTGTGTGTGTGTGTTTGTAGGGGTAGGGAAAGAGGAAAGGGGAGGGGGGTGTGTCTTGGAGTCAGGGATACGATACATTTTCATCAGAACAGTCGTGGGCGGAGCTTGGAAATGAACAGCCATCCTCTTACATGACTCCATTATGTCTCCGTGATGGATCAGCTTTCTGATCATCCCGGCTAGCCAAAGAAAACCCTTGTTTCTCTCTCTCTTCTCTCCCTCTTCTCTCTCTCTCTAACACACACATACTTATATATATATATATATATATATATATATATATATATATATATATATATATATATATTTATATATATATATATATATATATATATATATATATGTATATACTGTAATTATATATTATATTTATGAGAGAGAGAAAGAGAGAGAGAGAGAGATCCTATTTTATTGTATTCTAAAGACAAATTTTCTGAGAATGAAAAGGCCATTGTGTTATTCAATATATCCTCCCAAACATTTTCAGTGATTAAGACAAACAACTACTTACTGTAGCTTGTGGCCTTGGAAAAGCTGAGTGTCTATTTCGTCTTTTAGACTTAAGATTTATGTAAACATTTACTTGTCAATTCCTTTTCATTAATTTAAGTAGATTTCGTAAGTTTCGTTGTTTTTATAAACTCATATCTTAACCTTATTTGTTTATTGTCCGGATAATAAGTTTTTATATGATTTAATATATAATTGCCTAACGAAATCATTTATTTGTCTTTTTCGTCGCAAATTGATGATTGCGTGTTTTTTTAAAGACGTTTTCAAACTACTAAAATCATATATATTTTTTACTATGGAAGTTTTTTTTTAAGTTTTCAAAAGGCTTAAATAATTTTTGTTTGACTGTGGAAATTATTCACCTTGAGTATCATAGTGTCCAAAACTCTACTTTATTTTCTCGAGGCTCCAAATTATTTAAAATGAATTTTAAAGAAATACGTCAAAGTTTTGCATCATTCCTTGACTAGGTAAATTGTTCGTAATTATTATGAAAGGAGTTATATCCGGAGGTTCCCGAGATCATGTAAACGCCACTAAACATTCTGTAGACGTTTATGTAAACGTCACTAGATGTTCTGTAGGCGATTATGTAAACGTCACTAAATGTTCTGTAGACGCTTATGTAAACGTCACTAAATGTTCTGTAGACGCTTATGTAAACGTCACTAAATGTTCTGTAGACGTTTATGTAAACGTCCCTAAATGTTCTGTAGACGTTTTTGTAAACGTCACTAAATGTTCTGTTGACGTTTCTGTAGACGTTTTTGTAAACGTCAATAAATGTTCTGTAGACATTAGTATCTACTCATCATTGTTAGAGAAGGAACTTTATGAATGTTTAGGCCATTTAATTGACGCCGGAATCTCCGGTCATTATTGTTTAGAAAGAGAGTTATGCAAACCTTTGCCCAGTTTAGCATCGAAGGACTTAATGTAACTTGTACTTTGAGGAGAAAAAAGCATCGGATGTAATTTGTTTACTTTAGTTATTAGCGAGTCTTGCCATTCGCGGATATAAAAATTTCGTATTTCATTCATTTCCGTTTTTTGAATTGTTCAAATAAGTTTTGAATCTCAGTAAATAGTGAGAGAGGAAGAGATTTAAGGGGAAAAGAGAAGTTGAAAGAATAAAAAGAGATTATACGAAAGAGAAGAAATTAAAAGACATAAAAAGATAGATAGATGATAAATGAGAGAGAGAGAGAGAGAGATTAAAGGAAATGTGAAACAGACAGGCAGAGAGAAAGTCAAAGAAATAGAGACTAAAGGTAAAGTGTAAGATAAAAGCAAAGAGAGTGTGAGAGAGAAGGCGCGTGTGCTCGCACGCACACACGAAAAAAAAAGCGAATCGATAATTTGCTCGTCCTGGGAAGGGGATTCTTTTGTAGGTAAACAAAGCCGAGCAAAGAGAATCTCTTGCGCGCTGAATGCGCCCCATTGTTCTAAGGAGTAGGGGAAGGGGGTAGGGAGAAGGGTGAGGGGGAAGGAGAAGGGAGGAGGGAAGGGGAGAGAGGGGGGTTGATGGATATATATTTTTAGTAGGAGGGGGTATAGTTGATTCCGTGACGTCAGAGTGACGTCAAAGGAAATGCGTTCATGGTTTTTCAGAGTTTAGCAAGAGCTCGTGCGGCGACTTCAATCGGTACTTGTTGGTCTGTTGGTGTTTGTCGGTCGCTTTTGAAGCGAGGTGTTGATGCTTGTTAAAATAACCCCCACTGATATGTAAATGTGTATGTATGTATGTATGTATGTATGTATGTATGTATGTATTATGTATATATATATATATATATATATATATATATATATATATATATATATATATATATATATATATATATATATATATATATATATATATATATATATATATATGTGTGTGTTTATGACTGCTTGTTCTGTATTAATAAAATTCAAAATACTAGAATATGATGTCATTTCATTTTCATAGTATTCTGTTACGAAAACTCAGGATTCTGACAATTCATTTTTATCATGTTTTATTTTCTCTTTGTTATCCACTCTTGCGCAGTAGACCAATACTTAATTCTTGAATTGCGCAGCCTAACTTTGCACCTTGTAGCCAGTATGTGTAAACATATTGAATCACATTAAAGTTATGCTAACTTAAGTTTGCGTAGAGGATGTGTACTTAAGTATCTCAGAAAAAAAAATGCTTTTTGTGACACTACCGTCGAACATTGCCCAGAAATATGCCTCAAAAATGTAATATATTTTGCTTGGTGCAACTTTTGAAGATGGTTGGTAATTATCTCAGAGAGCTTTTATACTCCTTCGTAACATTGGACAGAAATAAGCCTCAAAAATAATATATCTCCAATTTCATTTCTGCCATTGCGTCTGCGTAGATCAGTGGCTCTTAACCAGGGGTGCGAAGCCGGTTCCTAAGGGGTGCGAGGATGCCTGTGAATAATTAAAGCAAAATATATTTTTTTATGCGCATGTTATTTTTTTCGGCAAAAATAAAATGAAAACAATAATGTAATAATAATAATAATAGTAATACGGGTTTTGTTAAATGAAATGGTAGTTAACAGCATTTATTTTATAGTAGCAATGTTCAGCTCAGTTCGAATTGTTTTGGTTGGAATGTAATCCGATATTTTCATATCCGGTGGTTTAGTGATGGGTAGGAGGTAGTTCGTGGGATGTCGACTACCTCCTACACATCACTCAACCACCGGATATGAATATCGGTCAATTGCTTTAAAAGCATTCCAGCGCAAGAAAAGCAAACTGATAAGACGAATTGAGCGTTTACTATATAAAATAAATGCTGTTGAAACTGCCATTTTGTTTAACAAAACCTGTATTAAAGAAATAGTCTTTTTCCTAATTTTTTAATAAATAATAATAATAATAATAATAATATTATAATATTAATAATAATATTAATGATAATAATAATAATAATTATTATTATTATTATTATTATTATTATTATTATTATTATTATTATTATTATTAATTTAACTTTTTTCCAGCAATTCAGGGGTGCGAGAACGGACTGCTGATTTGAAAGGGGTGCTTCCATTGAAAAAAGGTTAAGAACCAATGGTACAGGTAGAGACGTGCTTGAACCCCCGATCGAAAACTGGTGAAGAAATCCGAACCTTGGGACTGTGAATTCTGCGAAGGAATCGATTCGGATTCTGGGATTAATCTCTAGAACTCCTAATTAGAGCGGTGACTGTTGCCAAAGATGCTATATAACTCCCCACAGAAGCTTTCTGTTTATTCAAAGTGCGCAGACTTCGGTTATTAAATTCTGGTGATCTTTTGTTTGTGTTAGCGAAGGATAATAGGAGGTTATTTGCCTAATTTTTTTTTTTAAGACAAAGCCTTTGAACTGAGCGTAACAATGTGCTGCTTAACTTCCCATAATGCGTAGGCACTGTGTTTATTTTTCTGTGTTTGTGAGATTGCGGATTATTAGCTTAAAAAAAATCGGAGTATTTTTTTTTCGAATTTCTCTTCAGAAGAGAATTCGTGAATGTGTTTGTGTGTGTGTGTTGTTGGGGGGGAGCGTCTGTGTATGTGTCTGTGTGTATGTTTCTGTGTCTGCGTGATCGCGGATTATAAGCTTAAAAAGATCGAAGTATTTTTGTTCGAATTTCTCTTCAGAAGAGAACTCGTGAATGTGCATAACATCTCTTTTGTGTGTGTGTGTGAGTGTGTGTGTGTTTTAGGGGGCTGTTTGTATGTGTCTTTCGTTACCCTTTTCTTAATGTAACTTATTACGTTCAGCGTTCCACATTGATAATTTTTTTTTTTACCACCTCAGCTTGTAAAGATATTGCTCCCGAATACGTAACTGTGCACGGAGTCTTGGCTACCATAAATAAACCCAAGAAGAGGAAGATAGGGAAAGCCATCTCTGTCATTATCATCCTTTCCTTTGTGGCAGGACAATAGACGTTGTCAAGCCACTTTTAGTAAGAGGTTGCAAGTTTCCTGGTGGTCTGACCTTTTTTTTTTTATAGAGAGGGAGAGAGAGAGAGAGAGAGAGGTCACAGTTTCTTGCCCTAGTAATCTTTGCTTCCCTTTCTAATGTTAAGTGGATGAATGCCCAACCTGCAAGTAAGTGTATATACACACATACATACATATATACATACATGCTTACATACATACTCTAGCTGTAAATCATCAAATAGAGAATAAACTCACAATGCAAATGTAATAAACAAATTCATTTCTTACCTCTTTGTGTCGACAAATCGTTAGGTGGAGTCTTGAGAGATAGCATATTGAACGTACGTATGTATTGCAAATCGATATTTATTGTATGTACATACACACGTTTGTATTATATTTAGATCCGTGCATTCTCTCTCTCTCTCTCTCTCTCTCTCTCTCTCTCTCTCTCTCAGCAGATCAAGAGACGGACACTAAAAACGCAGTATAAGATAAGATTAAATGTATTTACATTTGCATACATTTGCATCATGTATGCAAGCTTGATAACCGGCGTTCATAGTATACATTTTCATCATGTATACACGCATGATAATCTGCGTTCATGGTTTGTATACATCTTCATACATTTACACTGTATATATACAAGCATAATACCCTGCTTTCATGGTATACATTTTCATACATTTGCATCATGTATACAAGCTTGATTCCCTGTTTTCATAGTATACATGTTCACACATTTGCATCATGTATACAAGCTTGATCACCTGCTTTCATAGTATACAGTTCCATTATACATTTGCACTTTATATATAACAAGCACTATACCCTGCTTTCATACATGACTTTTCTCGTGACTCATCCAGCACACACACACAAATGCACACACACATCTGTCTGCTCGTTTTCTGAAAGCAAGCAGGTCCGGGTCACTGACCGTGCTTTCCTCCTCGAATTACTTGCGAGAATCGAGCGGAAACCGGCGTTTGAAACTTGTCTAACGATAAGGTTTGTTTCTCGTTATCAGGCATTGCTCTCGTCAGCAGTTGTAGTAGTATCAGCCACTCGCTTCAATACGCTCGCTGTTCTGCACGCCCTTGAGTGCTGGACGCTTACTGTACTTTGTGCTTGTTAGCGCTTCAGACGTTTCTGTGCTTTTGAAGCCATGATTTGCTTAAGATTTAGCTATTTATTTATGTTCATCTAATTTGTCTGTCTGTCTGTCTGTCTATCTATCTATCTATCTATCTATCTACGTGTGTTTTTTTTTTATTTCAACATCGTAAGCCCTTATGTAATTTTTGTGGTGCGTTTTGCCTTTAAACTGATGAGCACAGCTGGTATAGTTCATTTTCAGCATCGCTTTATGTATATTTTTCAATTGGTTTTTTGTGTTATATATATATATATATATATATATATATATATATATATATGTACATTACAGTGTATATATATTTATATATATATATATATAATATTTATATATATATATATATATATATATATATATATATATATATATATTGTTTGTTCATTCTGTATGGGCATTAACGAATCTTCCAACGGAAACTGTTTAACCTATTTAGCCCAGCAATAATTAAACGTCAACAAATCACATGCTACCGATATAGAGAGAGAGAGAGAGAGAGAGAGAGAGAGAGAGAGAGAGAGCTAATTAATCCGCTCTTAATGAGTACAAACATGCGACCCAATAACGTAAACAAGACAAAAGGTCCCACTGTACCGGAGGACGAAAAATTGAACCCCCTTCCCTCTCCCCCTCCTTTAAACTCCCCAAAAAAAGATAGATATTTGGTCCTATAAATCACATCATCATCATGATGCTGACGTCGCTTCATCAGTGTTGATTGATGTCGTTAGCTGAGCTATCATTGCCATTAAGCCTGGTTGGTTGGTGTGCTCTGTTTGGAAAGGGGAAACTGCAGGAGAGAAATAGTTTGGTTTTCATCTCATTACTAGAATTAAAACTTATAGCTGGTTTTTATACCACTAAAAGAATTATAGCTGGTTTTTATACCACTAAAAGAATAACAGAATTAACACTTGTAGTTGTTTTTATATCACTAACAGAATTAAAACTTGTAGTTGGTTTTTATACCACCAAAAGAATAACAGAATGAACATTTTGGTTTTATATCACTAACAGAATTAAAACTGCTGACGTTGGTTTTATATCATTAACAGAATTAAAACTTGTAGTGGTTTTTTTTACCACTAAAAGAATAACAGAATGAACACTTGCAATTGGTTTTTATATCAATAACAGAATTAAAACTTGTAGTTGGTTTTATATACTAACAGAATTAAAACTTGTAGTTGGTTTTTATATCACTAACAGAATTAAAACTTGTAGTTGGTTTTTATATCACTAACAGAATTAAAACTTGTAGTTGGTTTTTATATCACTAACAGAATTAAAACTTGTAGTTGGTTTTTATACCACTAAAAGAATAACAGAATGAACACGTGTAGTTGGTTTTTATATCACTAACAAAATCTAAAACTTGTAGTTGGTTTTTATATCATTAACAGAATTAAAACTTGTAGTTGGTTTTTTTAACACTAAAAGAATAACAGAATGAACACTTGCAATTGGTTTTTATATCAATAACAGAATTAAAACTTGTAGTTGGTTTTTATATCACTAACAGAATTAAAACTTAAGTTGGTTTTTATATCACTAACAGAATTAAAACATGAGTTGGTTTTTATATCACTAACAGAATTAAAACTTAAGTTGGTTTTTATATCACTAACAGAATAACAGAATTAGAACGTATAGTTGGTTTTTGTATCACTAGCAAAACTAAAACTTTTAGTTACGTTTTTATATCACTAACAGGATTAAAACTTATACGTGGTTTTTATATTACTAAGAGAATTAAAACATATAGTTGGTTTTCATATCACTAACAGAACTAAAACTTAAAGTTACGTTTTTATATCACTAACAGAATTCAACCGTATGTTTGGTTTAAAAATCACTGACAGGATTAAAACTTATATGTGGTTTTCATATCACTAACAGGATTATAACTTGTTGCTGGTTTTTATATCATTAATTAAACTAATACTTGTGATATGATTAAATCTGACACTTCGTATATCATATCTGATTACTAGATGTTTCAGTAATTATATGAAAGCTTTTGTTTTGTTTAAACAGATATTTCATTAGCGGTGAATTTAACTTATAAAAACTTTGCATTGGTTATATATCTATCTATATATATATATATATATATATATATATATATATATATATATATATATATATATATATATGTCACAGAATATATATTATATGTTTTTATATATGTATATATTTTATATATTATATATATATATATATATATATATATATATATATATATATATATATATATATATATATATATATGTATATATTAATGCATATATATACTTATGCACATATATATATATTATATGTGTGTGTAAGTGCTCGTGTTCATGTATGTTTTCTCTGTTGCTTCAACTCTCATCTCCCCACCCCTTCACCCCCACCCGTCAGCATCAATATTCACTTGCACGAGATTGCATAATAGGAAGTTAGGCAACAGATTTACATTTGAAATCAATCGCAGTCATGTTCAGCGGCCTGTTGAGGATGCTAATAGGATGTTGCAAATCTAAATACACATCCTTTGTAGCAAAGACTAGCTGTTCGAGAGTTATGTAGGGTCATGGCGTCTACAGCCTTTGACATGTAGATGTTGCAATTGATTTCACGCGGTGTTGCAACAAAAAAAAAGGAAAAACGTGCAGACAAGGTGAACTGGACCGGATAATTGATCAGTGTTGCTACAATTATTAACACTGAATTGGAACCGGAACAGATAATCAGACTAGTTATTACAATTATTCAAACAGGGTTGGAACGAATAATTACACTGAATCGTGACCAGTTATTGATACCGAGTTGTATAGTAGTTGGCTTTGTGGATTTCAGAAATGATGTTGCTTTGGTTGGTTATAATTCAATGATCACCACCTTCATATTCTGTTTTATTTTTCTGTAAAAGAAAACTATCGCGCCTGCTTTGTTTGGCCGTCCGCACTTTATTTT
The DNA here is from genome assembly GCF_040412425.1 of Macrobrachium rosenbergii. Lineage (NCBI taxonomy): Eukaryota > Metazoa > Arthropoda > Malacostraca > Decapoda > Palaemonidae > Macrobrachium > Macrobrachium rosenbergii. The sequence goes on along the minus strand of NC_089793.1, from coordinate 5,901,123 downwards.
GTCAGCACTTTTTTCCCAATTTCCTTATAATTTAGGAACTGAAATTCTCTCTCTCTCTCTCTCTCTAAGAACTGTTATGGTTTCTATGCTAGTGTCGTACAGATAGACCTATTTTGCGTTATCTCTTAGTTAACAGAACCCTCCCAAAAATTTCCCTTTATATAGAGCTAAATTTTTCCAAATATCTCTCGTGCATTAGAAATTTCTTTTTCTTTTCTCATTGCAGTCAAAAGTTATATCCTTTCTCAATATACACCAAAGAAAACAACCCTCCTTGCTTTCTTTTAAGATTCACTAAAGACCAAAATGCTTTCCAATCTCTGCTTTCCAATATTCAGAGGCTTAAAATCGCCCGTTTTGTGGCTTGCGCCCTCTTAGTCGCCTCTTAAAATCGTCTTCGCAATGCGAGACTGACTCTCCTCCATTAAAGATCTCTCTCCTCGGTTTTTTTTTTTTTATTATTTTCCCCAAGTCGTTTGCTTTTGCAGCTACGCCACGTGATGGCCAATATCGGCTCGGAACAAAACCGAATGTTCTGAGGAATCGTAAACGTCGAAGATCTGTATGATTTACGGTTGTAAACCCAACGGCCGCTGGTACTAGAGTGGGGCCGGGGCGTTTAAATTTAACCCGCGGATCAGGATTGCCACCTTTTCCGAATTCGTAGTTCATACTTTCTAAGGTTTTGATGCGCGGGAGGAAGTTAGTTATAATTATCATTACATATTTTAATATTTACTCGATACTTCTTATTAGACAAAGGGCGATACATGGAGATTTTAGGGAATTCGTCGTTTCCTCGTTCGTTGGAGAAGTTGGCACCCCGTGATTCGTTTCCAACGAGAGACGCTTCCTGGCCCGATGCAGATGCTCTGGGTCACGTAACGTTAGTAGATGCCCAGACCCGCCTCATATTTGCCTAATAGCCTCTATAAACCCTTGAGCTTGTAAGGTTATACTCCCGAAATATCCTTTTGCCCTCCGTGCGTACTTTGTCCTATAATAACCACCCTTATCCCTCCCCCCCATGTAAGTTAGCGAACACTGCATTGATGTAAGGAAAAGGAAGATAAGAAACGAGGGAATGTATTGTCTCAAAATAAAAAAGGAAGGCAGTTATTATCTTCTCTCATTTCTATCATTTTAAGTTTCACGATGACGTCTGGTGTGATGATTTTAAAAGAAAAAAAAGATTCAGTGACTTAATATGAGGAGCTTTAATTTTCTGTCACTATTGAAAAGGGTCTTTAAAGTAACATTAGTCAGTTACGTTCATATGTGAAATATTATACTATTTATGTAATATAATTTTTCATAAGGAAGTAGAATTGAGATGTATGTTTATTTAAAATTCAAACGTGTATGTATGTATATATATATATATATATATATATATATATATATATATATATATATATATATATATTAACTTTATCACATACACAATTGTTCTGTGCATTAGTAGAATTATTGAAAGGACTCATTCAAACTGGATGGTATCTAATGGAGTGTTTATTCAGATGTAAGTTACAAGCTTTCTTGGACAAACAGTCCACATTATCATTATCAAGTATCCGGATACTTGATAATGTGGACTGTTTGTCCAAGAAAGCTTGTAGATTTTTCTGAATAAACACTCCATTAGATACCATCCAGTTTGAATGAGGTCCTTTCAGTAATATATATCACTGTCACAGCGCTTTATCCCTTTACTTTTATTGATTCAGTTTTATATTTAGCCCAAATGGTTTCCATCATGTTTAAGCGAGTACATTCTCTTACCTGTAAATCAGAGTCAATTACAAAACACATCGCTGGCTTCAGCTTTTGAGTGGCTGTACTTACCGCTGACAAATTGCTTTTACTAGAGGCAATATCGTTTGTTCTGCTCTCATATTATTCAAGTAGGCCTAGTGATACTCGTTCTTCTTCTTGTTGATAGTCACAGAATTTATCTTTGGTGAGACCTTTTACAGTTGTTTGTGTACTCTTTCCTGTTATCGAATTTGAAAGCTTAAAGTTAACTTACGTACTCACTCCGGCATCCCGTACGCCATCGTACTTGGCCGTTTAATGACAACAGTTATTTTAAAAATTCACCTCACCGACAAACGAAGCCTTAAAATGCATATGTTTATAGAACATTTTATGCTCAGAATGGCCTTTTTTTCATTTCTCAGAATATTTGCATAAACTGTGTTACACCCTGTATACATACTCTTGATAGTCACAGAATGTACCTCTGGTGATACCTTTTACAATTGTTTGTGTATACTTTTCTGTACCGCGCTTAATACTTGATTTAATGTACATACATACATAAAGGCAAATGCCACGAAGGAGTATGAAACAACGGAGTGGTACTAGGCCTTTCGACTTACTGTCCTTTCCTTTACTGATTCGGTTATACATATACATACATGTTTATGACATACATACATATATTCGTACATACATACATACATACATGTTTATGACTGTAACAATGGTATGGAACAAAGGAGCGTGTCCATTCTAAAGAAACGAAAGGAAACGGTAAAAGCGCACAGTATAAACTCGTTCTTTCTTCCACTTTCATTTGTTTGGGCGACCTACCATACTTGCATAAAAAAAAGTCTAGTTTTATCATTGTAGATTTGTGTACAAATGGGATTGTTATCGAACGTAGGAAAGTAGTAACGATAATTCGAACTTTATTCGTAATTCAATCAAAATAGCGTAATTCACAAGCAAGGATTGCGAAGGAACTCTTGCAGTATTTTTCATTCGTAACTAAGTTTTCGTAATTCAATTTGCCGTTCGTGAAGTTGGTTACGAGTCGAAATAGCGAAGCCAAACCGGAACTTTAAACTGCTGAAATGTTATACGAGACAAAGGGCGCCTGTGAAGGTGAATTAAGCTTTTGAAGAGCATACGAGAAAATATAATAATAAAAAATCTTCCTTTACTTAGAAGGAACTAATTAATAATTAGGCGAAGTTTTCAGCTGATCTTGGGTGGTGCAGACGAATTCTTTGATTGCGTGATTCTGTTTACTCTCTCTCTCTCTCTCTCTCTCTGTTCATTATTTGTCTTAGGAAGTTTTGGAATTTTCCTCCAACTTCGTTTTCCCCTCTGTAAAATCCCGTGTTTCCTCCTGACTTAAATTTTTTTTATGTGGGCGTAAATTTCCATGTGGGCTAGTGTTACAAGAACGTATTTTACGGCCCGTCTCGTATGTCTTTGCATTACGAAAACAAGAAGACATTACAAGGAAGAAGAAGAAGAAGAAGAAGAAGAAGAAGAAGAAGAAGAAGAAGAAGAGGAGGAGAGGAGGAGGAGAGAGAGGAGAGAGAGAGAGAGAGAGAGAGAGAGAAGAAGAGAGAGAGAGAGAGAGAGAAAAGAAGAAGAAGAAGAACAGAGAGAGAGAGAGAGAAAAAGAAGAAGAAGAGGAGGAGGAGGGGAGGAGGAGAGAGAGAGAGAGAGAGAGAGAGAGAGGAGGGGGCGGGGAGAGGGCGCGAAGAAGAAGAAGAACAAGAGAGAGAGAGAGAGAGAGGAGGAGGAGGAGAGAGGGGAGAGAGCGAAGAAGAAGAAGAGGAAGAAGAAGACGAGAGAGAGAGAGAGAGACAGAGACAGAGAAGTAAAAAGAAGAAGAAGAAGATGCATAAACATGACTATCATAACCATGTTGGTGTAAAATCAAAACTTGCCAACTTAGCAGTACACAATGGCGCTTATTCTCCACCACTCAAATAACGTCCATTAGTCTGCCGTGACGCTGCAAAGCTTCAGTCAGGAACGGGAACGAGCGAACCATCTGGAATCCAGAAACATTCTGAGGAGAAATTGGTTAAGTGCAAAGCTGGATCGCGAGGAATTACCCACCTTGCGTATCGTAATGAGACTTTGTGGTGGGTATATGCCCACCTGTATTAAGTTGAATACCAAGTGCTGTGCAGGGTCTGAAAGCTTACGTAGCCACGTTTATAAATTAGTAGAGAAAGATTATAATTTCGTGAAATTATTATTATTATTTATTTATTTGCGATACCTTTAATAGGAGAGTTTGAAGCGTCGTGAAAGTATTATTATTATTATTATTATTATTATTATTATTACTTCTTTGCGATACCTTAGTAGGGAGAGTTTGAAGCTTCGTGAAATTATTATTATTATTATTATTATTATTATTATTATTATTATTATTATTATTATTATTATTATTATTTTTATGATACCTTAGTAGGAGAGTTTGAAGCTCGAATTATTATTATTATTATTATTATTATTATTATTATTATTATTATTATTATTATTTGCGATACCTATTATTACTATTATTATTATTATTATTATTATTATTTATTATTATTATTATTATTACTTTGAATGCCTTACTAGGGAGAGTTTGAAATTAAATTATTATTATTATTATTATTATTATTATTATTATTATTATTTATTATTATTATTATTATCTAACGCACTTTTCCCCTACGTTGACTTTGGAAATGGCAAACTGTAGCTAACCTAGCGAACAATAATTACTGTGCCAATCCAGCAAGATTATTTTTTTATATATTTACAAGTCGTGATTATTAACAGAACAGATCATAAACATAACTACTCCAACGTCTCCGGGATGCATCTTCCCGAGATGTAACCGAGTACCCAGACCTTTCCCTGAAAAAAGCGGGACGCCATATCTCAAAAACTAACCTTAGAATTTTCTTGAAAATAGTCTCATTATGTTTCCCACACCCAAATTACAGCAGCAGTACTAATGTAACTTAACCATGGCAAAAAAAAAAAAAAACTAGGGCTCGTGCAATTTGTCTCGGAGGACAGGGAATTACAATCCTCAGAAGACGACAAAGGACTCGTAATGCTCCTTAAATTACATTACAACAAGGTTTAACAACCTCTGAGTGATCCAGATATTAAGGGCTGCTCACTGGAGCTTGACTTTGTGCTTTAAATTACAATTCTACTACAAAGTTTCACAACCTCTGAGTGATCCAGTAGTAAGGACAACTTTACAACAAAGCTTCACAACCTCGCAGCTATCCAGATACTAAGGGCAGCCCCGGGAGCTTGATTTTTGCTGAAAATTACAACTTTACAACAAAGCTTCACAACCTCTGTAGCTATCCAGATATTAAGGGCTGCCCACGGGAGCTTGAGTTTGTCCTGACATAAGGCCATTTCATTGTAACAGCAAGAACAAAACGCAGTCTCTCTGGCACTGTCATTCCAACGCAGTATCTCGGAGATGTGAGATAAAGACAGATTATAATAGAATTCAGAGCTTAAAATCAAGAGTAATAAGTCATACTTAAAGCTTGTGAGGGTTAGAATCTCATTACAACTCTCAAACTGGGTTCTTTTAAAGGGGTGTTAGCGTGGGGGACCGGGTAATTCCATATACCAAGTACAGCTCTCTCTCTCTCTCTCTCTCTCTCTCTCTCTCTCTCTCTCTCTCTCTCTCTCTCTTTTGTTCTTGTTTCTCTGTTTCAGCTGTGGAAAAAATAGACATTATCGAACCCTTGCCTCTCTCTCTCTCTCTCTCTCTCTCTCTCTCTCTCTCTCTCTCTCTCTCTCTCTTTTGTTCTTGCTTTGTTTCAGCGGTGGAAAAATAGACATTATCGAACCCTTGCCTCTCTCTCTCTCTCTCTCTCTCTCTCTCTCTCTCTCTCTTAAAATAACCGGTAGGCCTCTGTTGACTATAGTTTGAATTGTGCCTGGTTATCTGTCGACTTTTGTGGGTCGCAGCTTGGGTGAAGAGAGAGAGAGAGAGAGAGAGAGAGAGAGAGAGAGAGAGAGAGAGAGAAATTGGTACAAATTCACAAACATTTCACCCTGACTCTTTTGTGTTGCTGTTTATGTTCGTGCTTTGTTTGTTTATACTCTGGTCCATCCGTGTGTGTACTTTCATCTGTCCATTTTCATTATCATAAAATACCCAAAAGTCATACATAAAACTTCTTTGCAGTATTACTTTAATAATGGAAGCATTAATTTGTGTCTTAGTTAACTTTTTATGTTCGTTATAGTTTAAAATGCGTTCTTTCAGATGTGGGGTCGAGCCTAATCAAGAAAACATAGGAGTATTGTACAATTTTTGTCTTCTCTCGTATATAACATTATATATATATATATATATATATATATATATATATATATATATATATATATATATATATATATATATATATATATATATATATATTATATATATATATAGAAATAATCATTACACAATTACATGTTGAACGGAAATAAATTTCTGACTCACATCAGGATCGAACCCAGGTCTTTCAGTAGAAAGACGAGACTGCTACCAACCAAGCCACACAGATGGGTTCGATTCTGAAATTATATATATATATATATATATATATATATATATATATATATATATATATATATATATATAATTTGGGTATATATGTAGCTTATGAGCATCTAGGAGTATTTATATGTGTGCAAAATATATGTATCATAATATGTACAGTTTTAAGACGGGACTTTATTTAAATTTAAATATTTTATTTTATCCTAGACACTCTCACTAACAACCTTTTTTCTTTTCTTCCTTTCCAGGTATTTGTATGTGTGCAAAATAATGTATCAAATCGCAGTCCGTAAGAGTCTTTATTTAAATGCCTAATCAATGGTTCTGATAAGAACTGGAGGAACAATTGGTCTTTTTACTGTGTCCGTTTCTAATCTTATTACATTTCCTCCTCCTCCTCCTCCTCCTCCCTCCTCCTCCTCCTCCTCCTCCTCCTCCTATTACCTTTCCTCCTCCTCCTCCTCCTCCTCCTCCTCCTCCATTTCTCTTCCCTACCTTTCCTCACTTCTTGCTGACTCCTCTTATCATGTTGACTTGGTCTATTTTGGTCCCCAGATAAGCTAAGGTAAGATCCCATTCTAGAGTGAGGATGTGTTCCATAGTCTCTCTCTCTCTCTCTCTCTCTCTCTCTCTCTCTCTCTCTCTCTCTCTCTCTCTCTCTCTCTCTCTCCAAACGGGTGTTTCACTTCCCATTCAGCTGAGCTAAAAACCATCTTTAGTTTCTGCTTTTGTCAAGGAAGTTGTGGAAAGGCAAAAATAGTATCGATTGATAGGGGAGGATAGGGGATAGGAAGAAGGGGGAAGGGGGTGTGGGGAGGTGGGAAGGGTGTTGGGGGGAAGGGAGAAGAGGTGGTGGGGAGGGGAAGGGGTGTTTTAGGAGGGGGGAAAGTGTAGGGGGCCACTACATCATACATCTTCGTTTTTCATAGGTGCTCAGGTCTGTCAAGGGCTTGATAGGTCAGTTGCATTTTGCCCAGTTTAATAATAATAGTTTACTACTATGAATAATTAAAATTTATTATTATTATTATAATTATTATTTATTATTATTATTATTATTATTATTATTATTATTATTATTATTATTCAGCAAACTCCTATTCATATTTAAAGCAGAATTATCACTGTTAGTAAAAATACCAGAAACCAGGCTAAGAGAGAGAGAGAGAGAGAGAGAGAGAGAGAGAGAGAGAGAGAAATGTTATCTCAGGAAATAAAATGTTGTATCCAGTCTGGGGGTAATTAATTGAAACAGGGGAAAGATATTACAAGAAAATATACCAGTATTTTGGAAGGAGGAATTACTGTAAATTGGTTTCGCTCGAGCTGGTAGTGGATCTTGTCCCTGACATCCAATTTGCTGTCCAATTTTGATGGATGGGTCTCCTCTCTCTCTCTCTCTCTCTCTCTCTCTCTCTCTCTCTCTCTCTCTCTCTCTCTCACACACACACACACACACACACTCACAGATTAATCTTTTTACTACAGTCATCAGTGGTAATTCTTTTAGAGAATTGAAAAATTGTGCTATTGATGCAAGGCTCTCTCTCTCTCTCTCTCTCTCTCTCTCTCTCTCTCTCTCTCTCTCTCTCTCTCATGTACGCACGCCGTTTAACTTTTTACTTGTCATCACTGATAATTCTCTTCGAACATTAAAAAAATGTCTATTTTGTAATATAATTCTCTCTTTTTGTTTCCCATCAAAATTGGTAAATCATTTAGTCATATTGTCTTAATAACCGTGATGAAAATATTGAAAATATTTCTTTTGCATCACGAAAGGAATATATCAAACTTTTAAGGTTTTTTAGGTTCAAAGTGCTTTCCATTTTTATGGAGTGAAAGTAATCTTCTTGCATTTATGAACTAAAGAAAGTATATCGTAATGCACTGCGTAAGAATGCATCTGTATTTGATATTTTAATAAGTGTATCGTATTAGTATTTACGGTAAATAATTGTACTGAGGATAATGTGGTTAACAGCTTTTGGGTGAATAGATGATATAGTGAATTTATTATCATTTTCATATAAATATTTTTCCTCATATTATCAAACCTTTCGACGTAAAGGTATCCCACCTGTTAAGCCACCGAGGTCTACGTGAACATTACACCAAGCTCGTATTTTTTTATGAATGGTTTCCACTGCCTAGGAAAGCATGGTAGAGTGAAGAGTCTAAAGGTATAAAAGAGAGAGAGAGAGACAGAGAGAGAGAGAGGGGATCAAAAGGATTCACGAGAAAGGAAGTAAACAAAAAACATGGCGTCAGTTCTGGCAGGGAAAAGAATTGTTTCATTTCGCGGGGAAATTTGTGGCTAAAAGCTCAAGGCAGCGTGGAAGTCATTCTTCCTAAACCTGTGTCGTACAGCTTCCGCCATCTGTTGTCGGTGAATGAACTCTTGTGCAGTTGAGTCTTGGAGAATAAAACAGTAAAAATATAAATTATAAATTCTAGGCCCAAGACCGCCCTGTTTGTGTTTGCAGAGTAATACACTCTAGACCAAAAGTGTGGTAGTGAAGTTTGTCTGTGGCTGTAGGTGAGTGCATAATTATGTACTCCAGGCCAGAGTTCGTGTCTGTAACTGTGTATTACTACACAATTATGCACTCCAGACCAGAATTCGTCTCTGTGGCTGCATGTGAGTGCATAATTATATACTCCAGGCCAGAACTCGTGTCTGTAGCTCTGTGTGTTAGTACACAATTATGCACTCCAGACCAGAATTCGTCTCTGTAGCTGTATATGAGTGCATAATTATCTCTCCACACCAGGATTCATGTCTACGGCTGAGTGCATAATTATACACTCCAGACTAAAATCGTGTCAGAGAATGTGATTGTGAGCGGATTATTATACATCTCAGAGCAAAATTCGTGTATTTAGCCGTGTGTGCTAGTGCATAGTTATGCACTCCAGACTAAAACTCGTGTTTGTGGCGTTGTGAGTGCTTGATTATGCACTCCAGATCAGAATTCGTGTCAGTGGATGTGTTTGAGTGTGTTTTTATTCACTCCAGACCAAACATCTGCTTGTGGCTGTATATGAGTGCATAATTTTATACTCCAGACTGAAATTCGTGTCAGTATTGTGTGTGAGTGCATGATTGTGCACTCCAGACCAGAACTCATGTCTGTGGCTTTGTGAGTGCTTGATTATACACTTCAGACCAAAATTCATGTCTTTGGCTTCGTGAGTGCATGGTGTCACACTCCTGACTAGAAGTATGGCGGTGATATGTGCTTGTGTATGTGTATGTGTTGTGTATGTGTGTATCAGAATCACATACGCCAGACCACTGTGCGTCTGCCTTTGCTTGTCTTTGTTTGTGAACTGAAAGATATACGCGGAAGAAGCAGCAATTAATTAGAGTTACAAATCGTGATTTGTCAGAAGGACTTACAAATAGTTATTGATAAATTCATTATAGATATGAAAGGGAATGGAATATGAGAACTCCCGAGCGTGATATGAAATCAAATGTAATCAAATGTAATCTCGCACGAGATTACGTATTGATGAGATATTCTCGTCGACGCCAAACAGGAGGAGGACGTTATTCTTGTAAAATAATTAAAGAAGAGTCAGCAGATTTCGCATTCATCATCCGGAATTAACATAGTCTTGGCGTATCACAGCTGTAATCATATATAATCTCAGTGATACATGCAAAATGGCACTATTCATTATTCCTCGATTGCATCATCGGCTCTACGGTGCCAAATGAAGAGTCAGAGAATTATGCATCACGCCTCTACTATACGAAAGAATACCCAACTATTTTCAAAGTCGACTCCATTAGAGTATATTAAGAGTCCATTCTCTCAAAGGCCATTCGTCCTCTGTGCAATTTGTCGTGAAAAGAGAAGCCCCTGACTGATGCACTACCCGCGATAAAAAAAAAAAGCCTGTTCATTTTCATATATGGCAGCAGCTGGCAGGCCTGAAATGACTTTTAACATCAATTAGCGCACTGATTAGATTTAACAGCAAGGGCTATTAGACTGGAATTCAATTATGGAAGTTAATTTTTCTTTCTATTTTTTTGGGTGGCGGTGGGTGGGGTGACTCTCTTTTGATTCGCAAGAGTTTGGTGGTGCCGGGCCCAGGTCATCAAGGGCTCTTGTCTACCAATATCCCCCCCCCCCCTCCCCCCAATTATCTCGTCAAAGACATCGGTAATGAGAGGAAAGAGCGGGGGTGATGGGGGAGGTGGGGAACGGTGTGATAGGGAGAGGGGGGGGAGTCTTTGGGGAAGGGGTGTAGGTAAGGAGAATATGGCGTAGGTTGAACGATGGGGATTAATTTATATAAATTGGCGTCGCAAGAACTAATGGTCATTGACGCTGGAAATTTGCGATGGGGGAAGGTGGGGGATTGAGTTATGGGTAAGGGACAACAGGTGGGGAAGATGAGACTACGGGAGGGGAGGGGAGGGGACGGTTGTTGGTGAAGTCTAGTAGGAT
>NC_089793.1:5880323-5885323 GCF_040412425.1 Macrobrachium rosenbergii | reverse complement strand
CCGGAGGAGGAAATTTTTTTCTCTCTCTCTCTCTCTCTCTCTCTCTCTCTCTCTCTCTCTCTACACACAATTCCAGGCATGAATTAATATTCCCAGCGTTTCGTAACTGGTCCTGTAATTAGCGAAGTTATTACGAAATGAGCAAGACACTCTCGCCCAAGCTTCCGAGACGCGTAACGTCTTCCAGATTTGATGGCGGTGCATCTTCTCTCTCTCTCTCTCTCTCTCTCTCCTATTAACCTCCTCCTAGGCAGTGTGCCAGTTTGAGGTGTTCGCTATTAGGTGATTGTGTGTAAGCCTGTCCAGTGACAAGAGTCATATTTTTAGAAGCATGTACCTTCGAGGAGACAAGTGTAAAAATAAATCTTTCCGTTTCAAGTATTAATTTATTGAATTTTTTTCTCTTTAATATGGCGGTTCTCGTGTTTCTGAGGTCATCTCTCTTTGAGGGTAATTTTTGAAAATGCTAGGGGACATTTAAGGTTGATATTGGTAACTACTAAAACAAGTAAAAAGTGCGCCGAAGTTTCTTCGGCGCAATCGAGTTTTCTGTACAGCCGCTACATCGTATATATAATCAAGGACACCGAAAATAAATCTGCCTTTGGGTGACGAAGCCGGCACAATAGTTTTCCTTTACAGAAAACTAAAAACCCATCACCCTAATGTGAAGTAATTATTAAGTAATTTGGACGAATTTTCCATTGAGTGATTACTGACACTTTATGTAACATTTTGTGCAGATTGTGTGATCTAAGTTTTTCCTTATTGTTTATTATAAAATTGGTAAAAACTCCCCAATATGAGTCAAAGATTTCTTTAACTCATCACAGAGTCCTTTTTCCCAGGAAGGATCATTTTCAGTTTTCTGCAGAAGAAAACTATTGAGATGGCTATTTGTCTGTCCGTCCGCACTTTTTCTATCCGCCCTCAGATCTTAAAACTACTGAGGCTAGAGGGCTGCAAATTGGTGTGTGATCATCCACCCTCCAATCATCAAACATACCAAACTGCAGCCCTCTAGCCTCAGTATTTTTTCATTTTATTTAAGGTTCAAGTTAGCCATGATCGTGCGTCTGACAACACAGGCCACCACCGGGCTGTAGCTTAAAGTTTCATGGGCCGTGGCTGAGAGTTCCATACAGCATTATACGCTGTACAGAAAACTCGATTGCGCTGAAGAAACTTCGGCGTAATTTTTACTTGTTTTATGTTTTGAGTGGGAGAGCGGGCATTTGAAGACCTTTGTCCAGTATTCCTATTCTCAAAGCAAAGAAATTCCTTTGTGCAAACAAATATGTGCCTGGAGCCGTGTCTGCTAACGCTTTGTTTATGTTTGTGTATGTGTATGTGTTTACATGTCTGAGCACCTCTCCAATAGCGAGCAGAAGCTCTGCAAAGCTCAAGATCAAAGGTTCTGTTTTTGACCCTAAACGATATTCGTAAGACCCTTCGTATCTTCTCTGATCCTTTTGGTCTTTAGTCTTTAGGCATTCGGTTGTTTTTGTTTTTTGTTTTGTCCTCGGTTGAAATGGGTCTTTTGTATGTTATTGTTCAAGTTGTTTTCTCCTTTGGCATTGTTCGTATTGTTCACTTGATTGGGATTATCCAGATTGTTCTCTTCTTTGGAATTGTTCATGTTGTTCACTTGGTTAAGATTATCCATATTGTTCTCTTCTTTGGAATTGTTCATATTTTTCACTTGGTTGGGATAACTGAAATGATTCAATTTGTTCACTTAATGTTATTCATTTTGTTCACAAACTACTTGGAATTGTCGAAATTTTTCAATTCGAATTGTTTGCATTCAGTTATTCGTAATTACTAAAAATTAATTCTTTGTATTTCCCATATTAATCTGTTACTATCGCTTAATAAATATCGATATTTACATTATGACAGGACATTTTTCATTAAAATAAATAATGATTGCCTCATTAGTTTTACGTTTTAGTCATTTGACTTGACAGCAGAACTTGAAAAGGGAGGGTCATTAGTTACTCTTTCGACAAGTCCAAAGTCCCTCACTTACCAGACCATTGAGTTTTTTCGTCGAAGAATTGTTTACGAGCAATCTGGAATTGTTTACGGGTAATCTGGAATTGTATACGAGCAATCTGGAATTGTTTACGGGTAATCTGGAATTGTTTACAAGCAATCTGGAATTGTTTACGAGTAATCTGGAATTGTTTACTGGTAATCTGGAATTGTGTACTAGTAATCTGGAATTGTTTACGAGCAATCTGGAATTGCGTACGAGAGATCTGGAATTGTTTACGAGTAATCTGGAATTGTCTACGAGGAACCTGGAATTGTTTACGAGAAGTAACCTGGAATTGTTTCAGTAATTTGGAATTGTATACAATACTAGTAATCTGGAATTGTTTACGAGTAATCTGGAATTGTTTATGAGTAATCTGGAATTGTCTACGAGTAGTCTGGAATTGTTTACGAGTGGTCTGTAATTGTTTACGAGTTATCTGGAAGTCAGTCAAATGGTGATTTATATAAATGACTACCTTTTCAGGCTAGAGTCATCTGTAGAAAAATAAGTGATTTTTCATCGGGTGTATAACCAAGTACTTTATTTTAACAGGGTGTAGGACTTAAGTACCTTTCACTTAATTGAGGAAAATGAAGGTGTTTTATTAACTACAGAAAGGTCAGGATTGCTGAGCAGCTACAAAAATACAATACAGCACAGAGAAATAAGAAGCTTAAGGTGTAATAGAATAATAATTATACTTCAGTAGCAAAAAAAATTATAATGACTCATCATCAGCTACAGAAAAATATGACTTAATTTACAATAGAAAAATCAAGAAATATAAGGACTTATCGTCAGCTACAGAAATACAATTTTCCATCTGCTGAAGAAGAATAATGAAGTTCTCAACAGCTAAAGTAAGATGAGGATTTAACGTCAGCTGAAGAAAAATGAGTCATTTTCATCATAGTAATGGAACAGCTCATTTCTCTAAGCTTCAAACTTCACTTCCTCTAAGATGAAGCTTCATGTAAAAGGGGGTGAGGGGGGGCGCTTTTAAGTCTCTAGTGTTTTCCCATTCAGGGAGAAGTTGTATATTCCTTGTATCATTAACTGCGTCTTAAAAACATTTGTACGTGTCCTCCTTTAAAGAGAGAGAGAGAGAGAGAGAGAGAGAGAGAGAGAGAGAGAGAGAGAGAGAGAGAGAGGGAGAGAATAATCCCTCGAAAGAGGATTGAGTCGTGTCGAGATATTTTTGTTTTCACCGAGAGGTTTACAAAAAAAAAAGCTACACAATTGTAAGAGAAAGTTAAGTATGCCATAAAACTCGGAGTGACGTGATCTCTCTCTCTCTCTCTCTCTCTCTCTCTCTCTCTCTCTCTCTCTCTCTCTCTCTCACACACATTTAAATTCAAATTGAGATGAGACCTTGACATCTTGATCAACTGTACATCAACACGGTGTATTTCTATTACTACTCTAACACACCCATATGCCAGCACTGGCATAAGAGGCGTAGTATGGACCCCTGGACGCTTCCCACCAAACGAGATACTTTCGTTGTGCGATGCCCCCTGGGGGAAGGGGCAACTTTTCGTTCTCTTGGGCAACTTTTGATTAGGACCAGAGGTCGGAGTTCTGCCTTCGACTTTGGGGAATATTTTCATGCTTTCAGTAAAAAAAAATGTCTAACGCGAAAAATAATCGGATCAGTTGTAAATATTACCTTTTGTGTATTAATTTTTTGGTTTTAAAAGGAATATGGCTTTGATTACCTAGACGAGAGGATGATCATGTCTCAATTAGTTTTATAATAATAATAATAATAATAATAATAATAATAATAATAATAATAATAATAATGCCGACAGTTTTTCGCAGACGTAATACGTAAATGCAAAACTAAACCTACTGTATGTATTATAGTATATATGTGTGTGTGTACATATATATGTACACGTTTTCACGATCTTTTAAAAAATAAGAGCCCTTTCGGAACATAAGGCCATCTTGATATAACAAAAATAGTAATTATGAAGTAAAGCATAAAAGTAGACATAATATACATACGTGGCTATTTGCAATGCAAAGGAAAAAAGTTTTGCAACGCGAAAGATGTAAAAAGAATTCCTCCATATTATAAAGACATCAAGTCGAAATGCAGAAATCATTTTCAGTTCAGTTTCATTGGATGCCTGGAAATGACTTTTCAAAATGACATTTCGATTTGACTTGGAATTAAAAGAACTCGGGGGGGGGAATTGGAAAGGGGTTTTCTTCGTAATTAGCGGCCGATGCTGATTTCGTAAAAATGGAAAGTGAAAGATAAGTTCAATCAAGTATTTAAACGATAATTTTGATATATAAAGCTGTTCCGTGGAAAAAAATAAAGCTGTAGAAAAATATAAAAAAAAAACAAGCTGGCCAGTGTAATTGAAGCAACAATCTAAAGAGGAAAGGGAGAGGAAGTGAGAGAGAGAGAGAGAGAGAGAGAGAGTAGAGGGGTGTTGGGAGGAGAAAGAGGAAAAGAGAGAGAGAGAGGGGGAGAGTTTATTGGTTGTCCTTCAGAGTTTTCCCGGGCATCGCCGGGTTGGTCAGCTAGTTATCTGTAAATGCAAAGATAATTAGAAACTCTCAGTATCAGATGGCATCGCCACCGATGACAACACGACAATATTAAAGTTTCTTTTTTGCATTTTATCCAAATTTTAAGTCACACTTGCAATCCATTAGTTACTTTATGTAACTAATAAATGAATGGAATACATGTGTACATAAATTAGGCTGCGCTCTCATTTTCGATTAGTATATCTTCGAATATTCTTAATATGTATATAATATATATATATATATATATATATATATATATATATATATATATATATATATATATATATATATATATGTATGTATAATGTGTGTGTGTGTGCGCGCATAACACGTGCGTGTGGTAGTCAGGGAGGTAGAATATATACATGTATCTCTATATCTATATGTAGGTATATATTTCTTT
>NC_089793.1:5875323-5877823 GCF_040412425.1 Macrobrachium rosenbergii | reverse complement strand
ATATATATACATATATTGTATGTATGTATATATATAATATATATACATGTATATATATATATATATATATAAAGACACACATAGATAGAGATAGAGACACGAGAGAGAGAGAGAGAGAGAGAGAGAGAGAGAGAGAGAGAGAGAGAGAGACAGAGAGTGATTAGGTCCCCGGTTGATGAAGGCAGATACCAATTTTGAGATACGATCTCTAAAGAGAAACTAATTTACTGTGTAGTCGTTTCCCTATGATTGTTAACATAACATAATAAGACAATAAGACTGACCAATAATATAATCCGTATATACATGCAAGAATTGGTAAAATATCTAGAAAGTCAACTACGGCCTTAGTAGGAAACTGAAATCGATATTGGCCAAGGAATAGAGCCACCGGGTGTGGCCAAGGGGAGAGAGAGAGAAAGAGAGAGAGAGACGAGGAAGATTGAAGGTATGGATGGCTGGACGTGGAACAGGATTAGAGGGACCAGTGGCGAGGAAAGGAAGTAGAGGGGAAATGTGATTATCGGAGGGAAAACGGAGCCGCCAATTATACTCCGGCGGGCAAACCCTGAGGCGTCCCTTCGCGCCCAGAAATGATGTGTTCGCTGTACGTTGTGTGTGTGTGTGAAATTTTTTTGTCAGTCAGTAGGATTGCTTGAGACTGTGTAACTGAATTGGGTGTCTGGGTAATTGGTAGGCTCAGGTATTCTGATCAATTATGGTAAGTTTCTGACACTGAAGTAAGCAATTTTTAAGCCAATTTGTACTGGAAATTTTATTTATGGCCGAAAATGACCAATTTTGAAGCTTTATTGATGGCCGAAAAAACCTTCAGCATGGAAGGCCCAAAAGGTATTTTGATTACCTGCCTTGAGTTTCAGATATTGAAATTACCAAACTTGGAGCCCAGTTTTTTATTGAAAATTTTATTTATAGGCAAAAAAAAGCTTCAACATGTAATGATTTTCTCATAGGCCAATATTATCGAAAATTTTATTTATAGGCGAAAAAAGCTTCAATATATGATTTTCTCATAGCCCAATATTATCGAAAATTTTATTTATAGGCGAAAAAAGCTTCAAGTAACGATTTTCTCATAGCCCAGTATTATTGAAAATTTTATCTATAGGCAAAAAAAAAAAGCTTCAACATGCAATGATTTTCTTACAGCCCAATAGTGCAGGTAAAATTGAAAGCTAGTTCAATATTGATCAACATCTCAGATAACTGTTACCAACTGTGTGATGAAAAGTTTTGATGTTGAATATATCTTTGGCTCTAGAGTTGCAAAGTTAGTTATTCAGTCGTAAAACCGAAGACATATTGACGCAGAGATTGAAAGTTTTTTACGCCTCTGACAGAAATTGTTGCTCTGAAAATGAAATATGTTCATGTCAAAATAAGTGAGCTTGACTCTTAGAACTAATGCATACTTAGAAACTAAAGCAGGTTCTCTCTCTCTCTCTCTCTCTCTCTCTCTCTCTCTCTCTCTCTCTCTCTCTCTCTCTCTCTCTCTCTCTCTCTCTATATATATATATATATATATATATATATATATATATATATATATATATATATATATATATATATATATATATATATATGCATCTATAATATATGTATATGCATATATATATATATATATGCATATATATGTGTATATATGTATAAATATTTATTTATATAAATTATATATAAATATTTGTGTGTGTGGAGAGAGAGAGAGAGAGAGAGAGAGAGAGAGATCATCATCTGATCATGAATCAGGGAGCCAGTCTCTTTCGTTCATTATTAAAAATCCATTTTTTGACTGAATATTGGGGATGGATATTGATGGGAATTTTTTTTCTGGCTGAACTTAAAAGAAAGAAAAAAATATATGGATATCATATAATCCGTCCCAAAAGGGGAATTCCATGACCAGATCAAGACTTAGTTGTTGAAGCTCTCGTCTTTTGGACTTACTAAGTTCATGCCCAGATTACTTTAATCAAATTCTCTCTCTCTCTCTCTCTCTCTCTCTCTCTCTCTCTCTCTCTCTCTCTCTCTCTCATTAAAAATATTCTTCTTCATTTACAGTAAACGTTTTTATTACCAAAAGTTATTCTCTCTCTCTCTCTCTCTCTCTCTCTCTCTCTCTCTCTCTCTCTCTCTCTCTCTCTCTCATTAAAAATAGCATTCCTCATTTTACAGACATTTTATTACCAAAAAGTTATCCTCATTAGGATTCAGTGTTTGTATCTCTCTCTCTCTCTCTCTCTCTCTCTCTCTCTCTCTCTCTCTCTCTCTCTCTGTCTCTCTCTAAGAAATCCTACCTCATCATCCAGCCTTCATCTCTTTATTGTCTGCAGGTGAAATTTTTTTCATTAATTTTTCGTCTTCCTTGCTTTTTGCTCATCCCTGAAACGCCTTCTTAACTTCTGAGGAAAATACGTGTTTATCCTTGAAGAAAATACGTGTATTTCTTTGAGGAAAATAAGTGTATATATTTGAGGAAAAT